>NC_045438.1:154457932-154510596 GCF_002776525.5 Piliocolobus tephrosceles
GACCTCGTGATCCGCCCGTCTCGGCCTCCCAAAGTGCTGGGATTACAGGCTTGAGCCACCGCGCCCAGCCAACACCTTACTTTCATATACAATACAATGCTCTGAGGCAGCAACACCATCGCTGTTATGCATAACTCATGAGGTGCTGGGCTGAATTCACAGAGCACCTTTGCAATTTATAGGGCAAAAATTAGGTGCCGTGATGAATACACAAAAGTATTGGTACAGCCACTGCCCCCAAGGGAACTAACAACCCAGTTAGGAGACACACACACAAAGAAATCACCGCAATGATGCCTTGTACTGTTAACTGGCCAGAGACACGTACAGGTTCTTATAGTATCTTTTATGGTGGACAGAAGAAAGCCCTGCATTTTGGGGAAAGCTACAAGTGCACAGATTTGCCCCCACCGTAAGACAGCAAATCAGTAAGAGCTACAGAGTGAGGTTGGAATATTATATTCATTTGGGTTAAAATGGAGGTGCAGTGGTAGCAGTGGCCTGACTTAAAGAAGGACCAGTGATATCGAACAGTAACTGCTTGACTTTAGAATGACACCATCATTGCCATCCTAGAATCTGAGAATGTTTCAGTCAAGAGGAAACCTTGAAAAAGCCTCCTTGCCACTCAGTCCTCTTACAGCAGGAGCAGCAAGGCCTGTTCTTACACATACGGTCTCCGATTCAGGCATCCACCTGATGCCCTCACGGCTGCCTCTCTCACGGCCGCCAGAGGAAGGAGGAGGAGGGCTAGGGGAGGAAGCCAAGGGTATCCCACAAGGGGGATGACCACTGATAACTTCCACGGATGAAATGGCCTAAGTTACTTCTGTGTCTTAGCCCTTCATTTCAAATTGCCCCCTCCCCCTCCCATGTATCATGGGCATCACAGTCACAAAACACAAGAAACCAGAAGTCTGGAGACATTTCCCCCTGTCCAATGCCCAAAGCTAGGTCCCTGTTGCTTTCTTTCTGACCTGCAGGCCCACAACCACAGGTGGCCTCCAGAATTAATCCAAAAGAGAGTCTCTGCCCTTCCAAAACGTCTTAAGTGGATCATTCATCTCAGGCCACCTTCAGGGGCAGGAAGGGGATTGAGGTCTGTGGAGAGCAAAACCTAAGTCGGCCCTGTACCTGGATGCGGACAGGGTGGGGGAGGCGCGACGGGAGACTGGGTACTCCAAGATCAGCTGCGGGAGACGCCCCCCGCCCCCACCCAGCAGCCACAGAGGGTCGCCAGCCTCGGGGAGATGGTTCCCGCTGCCTTCAAATGAGTCCACCAAACCCCAGCCCGCGGGCATCGCAGCACTTACCTTGACCCAGGAGACCGTGTAAGGAACCTGCGGATCCCAGGGGGCGGTGCAGGGCAAGTTCACATCTTCAGAGCAAGCCACCTTCACCTCCGGCGTCGCGGGAGCCAGGCTGCAGGCTACAAGAAAGAGAGAGTGCGTCGTGAGCAAGAGACCGACGGGAGGGGGTGTCGTGGCGGGGCGGGGGGCGACAGGCGCTCGCGGGCCCTACCGCAGCTCAGGAGTAGCAGCTGGAGGCCGCGCGACATGGCTGGAGCGCTGCGCCGCTGCCACGAGCTGCAGGGCTGTGGCGCGCTGGCGCCGGCTGCCCTTTTATGCCCGCGCGTTCGGGAACTTCCCTGCGCGCCAGCCCCGGGGATTCCCCGGCGGGCAGCGGAAGCGGGTGGTGCGCCCTCCAAGTACCGCTTAGGCCGGGGCGCCCCCGTCCCCGCCCCCTTCGCCCCCGTCGCCGCCCCCGTCTCCCCCGCCGCCCTTGCCGCGTGCGCGTCCCCGCCCCCGCGCGCCCGGGTCGGGCGCCCCAAGCTCGCGTCGCTGCTGCGGCTGGCAGCGGCGACAGCAATCCCCGCGTGACGGCCAGCGCTGGGGGCTTCGCAGACCGCGCTCGCGCGCGTGACGCTGCCTTTGACCCGCAAAAGGAAGCCGGGAACTTGGCCATCGGAGCGGGATCTGCCCATTTTACGGAGGCCAAACCAGATTCCGAGAGGGTGGGCAACTTCCTCAAAAGCCCAGCCTGTCCTTGGGAACGAACCCAAGTCCTCACTCTTCTCCAGAATCTGTGATAATCAAAGGCACGTTAGATTTCCATAGGAACATACAAGTCTGTAGTACTTGGCTCCCTGCCTTCCTTGGGAGGTTGTCGGTCAGTACCGTCCTACCTGTTTATATCACCAAAAGAGACTGTCTCGTGTTAAAGTAATAATTACACACACACACACACACAACATTTTTGGAAAAGAAAATTCTAGAAGACAATGAAATTACCTGTAATCCATCCAGAAAGTAACTTCAGTTAACATTTTTTTATGTTATGAAATGTTTATAACATAACATAAAAATATTTATAACATTTAAGTCAGTGCACAGATTGGTATTTTTAATGGTTTATTCTTCCTGCTATCTTGTAACCTACTTTCTTTTAGCTTAATAATTTGCAAGGAGTTCCACATCATTAAAAACTTCCAACAGCATCATTTGGGTCCATCGTTCAGTTGCACCATAAATTAGAATCGATTAGTGTTAGACATACAGGTTGTTTCTTTTTGTATCACTAATATTAGAAACAATGCTGTGATTGCTATGGGAAACTTCAGTGTAGGTAAATCTTTGCTCTAAAATTGCTTATTTTCTTAGAATAAATACCTCAAGGAAATTGTGCTAGGTGAAGGGGAGTTTCCAATTTTGTTAAATATTGCCAAAAAATTACCTGCAAGGAGGTATCTTCAATCTATATTCCCATCTGCAATGAGAGTGCCTGTTTCCCAGCACTCTTGCCAACACACACTGTTGTCCAACGTTTCTATCTTTGTCCATCCAAGAGGTTAAAAAGAGTGGCATCACTATACCACCAGTTTTAATCTGCTCTTGGAAGTGGTTGTACAAATTTACAGTCCTACCAGCTTGTGTACCTTTTCCCCAGCAGCCTCACCAAACTAATTTTTTAATTAAGAAAATGTTAAGCATACAAAATAAGTGTAGAAAATATAGAATTGAACACGTCTGTATACAATTTATACTTGAGAAATAAAACAGTACTAACATTTTCGAGACCCTCTTTTTTTTTTTTTTTTTTTTTTTTAATTTGAGACGGAGTCTTGCTCTGTTGCCCAGGCTGGAGTGCAGTGGCGCGATCTCAGCTCACTTCAAGTTCCACCTCCCGGGTTCATGCCATTCTCCTGCCTCAGTCTCCCGAGTAGCTGGGACTACAGGCGCCCACCACCACGCCCGGCTAATTTTTTGTGTGTGTATTTTTAGTAGAGACGGGGTTTCACCATGTTAGCCAGGATGGTCTTTTGAGACCCTCTATGTGTCCTCTACCAGATCTCATACCTAGGCATTTATGCTTCTTTCCAGTTTTTCTTGATTACAAACAATGTTGCAGGGGAGCTGAAAGTCTTCCAACACTCTAGCTCAGTAATTACACTGCACTGTTAAATATTGCCATCTTATTATCCAAAATGCACATGCCCATTTACACTCCCCTCAGCAGGTTTTATCATGATCAGATTTTTTTTTTAAAGGTCTCACTATGTTGCCCAGGTTGGTCTCAAATTCCTGGGCTCAAGCAATCCTCCCACTTTGGCCTTCCAAGGTACTGGGATAATAGGTGTGAGCCAACATGTCCAGCCAGATTTTTTAAAATTTCTGCCTATCTAATGAGTGTGAAATATTAGATCCTTTTTGCTTAATTTATGTTACATTGATAACATATGTTTCAAGAACATTGGATAACCTTTTCTGAGGATTGTCATTCATATCCTTTGGCCTTTTCCATGAGCGCTGTTTATAAAATCTGGGCCACATCCTTTCTTGGTTATATCCATGCCAAATCTCTTCTCCAAGTTTAAGATTTGTATTTTCCATTTTGTTTATGATATCTTTAATCTACCAAAGGGTTTTTAAAAAATATTTTAATGTGGTTAAATGTATTGATCTTTTTGTTTACGATTTGTGCTTCTGGCATTGTGTTTAAGAAATCTTTTCCTGACCTGAGATCATAAAAATATTATCCTTCATTTTCTTCCAAAATTTTTAAAGTCATGCTTTTTCATATGTTGGTCTATAATCCATTTAAATATGGTTTAATGTAGTGATCTAACTTATTTTTTCCATATGGATAACCATTTTTTCCAATGTTGCTTGCTAAAAGTCCTTCTTTCCCTACTGATTTAAAATGACATCTGTGCTTTATACAAATTTCTATGTACGAGTGGGCCTGTTTCTAGACTCTATTCTGCCTCTCTTTGTGCTAATATGACACTTTCTTATTACCACAATTTAAGTCTTGCTGTGGTGGGAGTGAGTCCTCACATGTTGAACTTCATCTTCAAAATTGTTCTGGTGGCCAGGTGCAGTGGCTCATGCCTGTCATCTCAGCACTTTGGGAGGCCCAGGTGGGTGGATCACTTGAGATTAGGAGTTCAAGACTGGCCTGGGCAACATGGTGAAACCCGGTCTTTACTAAAAATACAAAAAAATAACAAATACAAAAAATAGCCAGGCATGGTGGCTTGGGCCTGTGGTCCCAGCTACTCGGGAGGCTGAGGCAGGAGGATCGCTTGAGCCCAGGAGGTCCACGCTGCAGTGAGCCGAGATTGTGCCACTGCATTCCAGACTGGGTGACAGAGCAAGACCGTGTATAAAAAAAAAAAAAAAAAAAAAAAAAAATTGTTCTGGCACTCTTGGTTCTTTGTTCTACCTTATATAAATTATATAAATTTATGAACCTCAAAAAAAAACTCATTTGAATTTTAGTAGGAATATATTCAGTTTATAAATTGCCTAAAATCAACATCTTTAGAAGTCAGTTCTACAAACTCATCTCATATTGTGTATCTTTCCATTTATTTAGGTCTTCAAGAATTTTTAAAATTTTATATATATATAGGTTTTTCACATCTTTTGATAGATTTCTTCCTGGATACCTTCACATTTTGTGTTGCTACTTTCATATATATATCTTTTTAAACTATATTTTTCTAGGGGTCCATAGCCAGTGAGTAGAAACATCATTTCTTATTAATGTTAACAATGTGTTCTTAGACTTTCCATTAAGTCACTTGTTGAATTATGAATTACTTAGAGGGTTTTTAAAACAAATTTCCTGATATATGGTTTGGTTTTTATTTTGCTACTGGTGTCTAACAGTTGACGTTGCTCAAGAACAGTCTATGTGATTCTTTGTTGCATATCAAGGATTGCTTTGTAGCCTCACATGTGATCTTTTGGTAAGAGTGGCAGGTACTTGGAAAGAAAGGTCTTTTTGATCAAGTTTGTTATGGTGTTGCTCAGATTTTCTATATCCTTTCTGTAATCATAAACTACCAATTACTGAAAGAGATGTGTTAAATTCTCTCCTGTGACTACAGAATTGTCCGTTTATTTCTGAAATTTTACCATTTTTTTGGCTTGGGATAATTTGATGCTATGTTTTAGTGTCTGCAAGTTATGTTTTTACAGTGAATTGTTCCTTTTTCTCTTCATTTATTTGACTTTTTTTTTTCTAATATTCCTTTTTGCTTGAAATACAACTTTGTCTACCTTTTTTTTTTTTTCTTTTGAGACAAAGTCTCGCTCTGTCACCCAAGCAGGAGTGCAGTGGCACAATCTCGGCTTACTGCAACCTCCACCTCTCAGGTTCAAGCAATTATCTGCCTCAGCCTCCCAAGTAACTGGGATTACAGGCACCCATCACCATGCCTGGCTAATTTTTGTATTTTTAGTAGAGATTCACCATGTTGGTCAGGTTGGTCTCAAACTCCTAACCTTGTGATCTGCCCACCTCAGCCTCCCAAAGTGCTGGGATTACAGGCATGAACCACCATGCCCGGCCTGTTTACTCTTAATATTACCATCCTTTGCCTCTTCCTTTCTCTGGATTAATTTTTTGCTGGCATTTTCCATACTTTTACATTCAACAGTTCTTTGTCTTTACATTCTAGTGTGTCCTTTTTAAAGCATATTATTAGATTTTCTTCTATCCAGTATGACTGACAATCTATCTTGCTAATTGAGGGTTGAATTTTACTTACTTTGTGAATTCTGCTATATTAGGATTTATTTTGGTCATTTTGCTTTACGCTTTATGCTTAACCTGATTTTTTTCTGCCTCTTCCTTTCTTGCATCTTTTTATTGACCATTTAAAAAAATCTTTTACGGCGGGGCGCAGTGGCTCACGCCTGTAATCCCAGCACTTTGGGAGACTGAGGCAGGCGGATCACAAGGTCAGGAGATTGAGACCATCCTGGCTAACTTGGTGAAACCCCATCTCTACTAAAAATACAAAAACTTAGCTGGGCGTGGTGGTGGGCACCTGTAGTCCCAGCTACTTGGGAGGCTGAGACAGGAGAATGGCGTGAACCCGGGAGGCAGAGCTTGCAGTGAGCCGAAATCATGCCACTGCACTCCAGCCTGGGTGACAGAGTGAGACTCCATCTAAAAAAAATTTAAAAAAATTTTTTTAAATATTTTAGCCCAGGCATGTTGGCTTATGCCTGTAATCCCAACACTTTGGGAGGCCGAGGCAGGCGGGTCACATGAGGTCAGGAGTTTGAGACCAAACTGAACAACATAGTAAAACACCATCTCTACTATAAATAAATAAATAAATAAATAAATAAATAAATAAATAAATAAATAAAATTAGCCGGGTGTGGTGGCACGTGGCTGTAATCCCAGCTACTCGGGAGGCTGAGGCACAAGAATCACTTGAACCCAGGAGGCTGCAGTGAGCCAAGACTGTGCCACTGCACTCCAGCCTGGGCGACAGAGCCAGACTCAGTCTCAAAAAATAAAAATAAAAATATGCATTCTATTGTGTTCTCTCTATGGGTTTGGAAGTCATGAATACTATTTCTCTTCTTATGTGATTCCCTTTTTATAATTTTTAAGAAGCATACTCGATTTAATAAACACTAGAGTTAATTAACATTGCCACCCTTTTCCCTAAAATGCCCAAATGCCCACACTCTGCCCATCTCATCTACTATTATGAACAGTACCCTCATTCCACTTTGTTTTTATACTCCCCAAGCAGTCTTTTTTTTACATGTTAGATATTTGTTGAAATTTATCTCATATTGTACATCTCGCTGCTTCTTTCTTGGGTCCATTCCTTCGGAAGTGTATTCTTCATTCTTTTACCTAAGGTCTTCAAGTGGAAAATACTCTCTGTTTTTGTCTGAAAATGTTTATTTTGCCATATTCTTGAATCATAGTATAGTTGTAAGTTGACAGTTATTTCTTCTCAGCACTCGAATATATTATTCCATTGGTCTTCTGGCTTCTATTGTTGCTATTGCAAAGTTCCAGACAACCTGATAACTCATTCCTTTGTAGGCAATGCTTTTGTCTTTGAGAGCTTCTAAGATCTTGGTGTTTCTACGTGGTCTTTTTTTTTTTTTTTTTTTTTTGAGATGGAATCTTGCTCTGTTGCCCAGGCTGGAGTGCAGTGGTGTGATCTCGGCTCACTACAACCTCTGCCTCCCAGGTTCAAGCAATTCTGGTGCCTCAGCCTCCTGAGTAGCTGGGACTACAAGCACGTGCCACCACGCCCGGCTAATTTTTGTGTGTGTTTTTAGTAGAGATGGGGTTTCGCCATGTTGGCCAGGCTGTTCTCGAACTCCTGACCTCAGGTGATCCACCCACCTCGGCCTCCCAAAGTGCTAGGATTACAGGGGTGAGCCACCACACCTGGCTGGTCTTCTTTTAGTTATACTGTGTTGTGTCCAGTAGAGGATTTCATGTTATTTAACTTGCTGTGGTTCATAACTTTCATTAGTCCTCATTTATCATGTCTTGAACATCTAATAGGTGTGGTTGGTCCTTCACAGTCCACACTCGTTGTCAGTAAGCCCTTCCTCTGCATGTTCTGTCTCTTCATCTCTCTGCACTGGCTTCTGAAGATTCCTCAGATCTTTCTTTCCATTCATTAGTTATTTATTTGGTAATATATAATCTTTGACTTAACATAATAAGCTTTAAATGATTTTTAAATTTTTGAGTTATATTCAATTTCTTATTTAGCTCAGTCTAATCTTTTTGATGATGTCTTATTCTGTTATGTTCTTTATTATTATTATGCTTCTTTTATGACTTCTCATTTTAAACATGCTTATTTTTAATCTACCTGATAATCATATTTTATCTGAAGTTGTTGGTGGTTTCATATTGCTTTTTGTTTTGTTCACTAACTATTGGTTTTGGGGGATTTTTTTTTTTTTTTTTTTTTGGTTTTGTCTCAAAGACTGGAGTGTGGCAGCACAACCTCGGCTCACTGCAACCTCTGCCTCCTAGATTCAAGTGATTCTCCTGTCTCAGCCTCCCAAGTAGCTGGGAGCCACCACGCCCGGCTAAGTTTTGTATTTTTAATAGAGATGGGATTTTACCATGTTGGCCAGGCTGGTCTCGAACTCCTGACCTCAGGTGATTCGCCCACCTCAGCCTCCCAAAGTGCTGGGATTACAAGTATGAACCACCATGCCAGGACTGTATGGTAGTTTTTAAATATAGGTTAATCTTTAATTGGGACTTCATGTGAGGGTATGCTAGGAGGCCTAGGATGGGTGTATGGCCTCCCAGAAAGGTTTTATTTTTGTTTCAACCAGGTTCCCAAAGATATTATCAGCATGTGGCAGCACTTCGTATTAATTTCTTGGTGGGACACGTCTTAGACCACTCTAGTACTATAAATTTTAATATCATATCCATGTGAGGGCACATTAATTATTATAAATTAATTTTAAGGGGAGCTTTTTTTCTTTTTCTCAAGCAAGATTCCCTGTCATCTCCCTGTGTAAGCAGGCAATGGTTTTCAGTTCATCCTTACACCAGGGTCTCAGTTCTAACTCCCTACTCTTCTGGGACCCAAGCCCCTTCTTGTGTGCCTGCTGGTCATGAAAGCCTAAGCTCCTTGATTTAATAAATTCTAAAGTGAATTCATATTCCCAAACCAGATTCCCAGCCTGGCCAACTGTCCTCCCCAACCTTACCCCCAGCAGCCCCAGGGGCGGCTCAGGCTGGTCATAGTTCTTCCTCCATTTTTGACCCTTCGGTGTTCCCTTACTTTCTTGCAGGTGCAGCTAGGCATTTATTAGACTGGATTCAGCATTTCTAGAAATTTGCAACAGCTGTTTTTCATATTACATGGAAACCTATGTTGTTGAAAAATAGAAGTATCCAATCTGCTGCTCAGTAACCTAAAAGCTTGCTGTCAAAGGAACCCCTTCTTAACCCACAGAGCTGAAACACCAAGGTATATTTTCACAGATAGCATATTCTTCGTCATGTCCTCATACTGAGTATGAAGAGATTTCTGATGAAGGCCATTCCTGAGGAAGCATTTTCAGGCTACCTTACCATAAAAAAAAACAGACAGTATTTCACAGCATGTGTCTGGCATGGGAGTGGGAGTGGAAATTCAGTGGCTCCGAGTCCTGACTTGGGTTCTTCATTGAAAGTATGAAAGGAGCTTACCTGTATGTTGATCTTCGCTTTCAGTGAAACGGGAAAAGAAAGGTGAATGCAGAGGAAGAACTTCTTGCCTTTCTGAAACCACTAGTTGTCACCTTCATGTTTTCTCTGCTGAGACTATAAAAAGAGAAAAACCCAAAATCATTAGAAAACATTGTGGTTACGCATTCTCACTGCCAAGGCAAGCATTTGGTAACCTTGCGCAAAGACAAAGCTATCCAGGGCCCTCTGCCTTTCTTCTGACCCTCAAATCTTCCTGTCTGATTGCAATTTGCATCATGGCCAGGGCTTCGTCATTTAATTTCTCTCAGAGAGCATCCCGATGGAGCGTGGCAAAACATCGTGAACCTAGACATTTGAGAAGCTGGTCAGAGTTTGGGGGCCAGGGGTGAAAGCTCTAGAATGTTTTATTAGTTCTCTCACCGCCCATCCCAAGGCAGGGACTCATGGGGAACAGGTGTGGAGAGAGGGAAGTTTTAATTCACTATTAAACATTTACTAAGCAGCTGGTAAGTGGTGCATAAATAAAGACCATTCTCAAGAAGTTTACACAGTAGAATACGGTTTCGTTTTTTTTCTGGAGTTGCGGGGTCGGGGAGCATCTCACTATGTTGTCCAGGCTGGTTTCTAACTCCTGAGTTCAACTGATCCTCCCTCCCACCTCAGCCTCCCAAAATGCTGGGATTTCAGGCATGAGCCGCAGTGCCTGGCCACTGAATACCATTTCTCACAGTGGGCCTTGCTTGCCTCTCTGGAGTTCTACACAGTTTCTCTCTGAGGGTCTGTGGGGAGTGGGATGCGGGGGCAGAAGGTGGTTCTACAAGGAGGGAGAGAATTAGTGATGGGAGAATTCGGGGAAGGAGAGAGGATTAGTAGAAAAAGGAAATGAGAGTAAGGCATGCCCTTTAAGAAAAAGTCCCAAGGGAGGGGGGCCAGTAAACACGTTTCTGCTGTCTGCCTTAGACAACTGTCAGATGCTGAATGGATCACAAATAGGCAGAAAGAAGTTTGTGATGGGCTGAAAATAGCTCACCTGATGACTGCTGCCAGTGGTGGGGACAAAACCCATGGTACTCCCCAGGCACGCAGCTCTCCACCCAGCCTCTGACTTTCTGGCTGGACTGATCTGCAGGATGAGGAAGTTCTGTAAAAGGGGAAGGCGGGGGTTCCCCTTTGCCCCAAGTGTGCCTTCTGAGCCTTCTTTCCAGAGAAGGGCTTCTGAGTGAAACGAATGCACTTAGCCTAGGCCCGCCCACGGACTACCGCAGCAGCTGCCCCTTGTTGAGCTCTGACTGAGGGTCAAGCCCTCTGTGCTCAGTCCCTTCTGATTCTCCTCTCCCCAGCAACCCCAGTGGAGAGCTCTTAATATGCTGGCCTCAAGGTCTCGGGTCCCCATTCCCACAACCCTTCCCTCAAGCCGGTAGAACCTTCGCGAACACCATCCACTCGCGGCGCTCCGCAGCGTTAAGACCTGAACACCCATGGGCCATTGAGAACCACAGAAGGACTGGAAGAAATGTAAATTGTGTTTTTAGATAAAATTTCCCATCAGGTTTTTCCCTGAGGGCTACTTCTTAGTCACCCTGTACTTTCCAGCTATGCTTGTTTGTTCACTGAATGAACCAAATAAATAGAAATAACTCTTATTTCTCATACTTTGTCTTTGCTTTCTTTTTTTCTCTTAGAAACTAAAAGCCTGTAGAGAGAGTGCCCATCCTCTGCCAAGGAGGAAAGAGGAAGGTGAAACAATTCCTTTGCTGAACATGAGGAAGAAACCGCATAATCCAGCAAGTGGCACAAAAACAAAACACAGAGATACTGGTCTCAGGCTTGATTTGAGGCACTTTAGTGGAAAGTCTTTCCACAGGCACAACACAGTCCTTCAAGGACCATGTAAAGAGAGCATTTACTTTTTTTTTTTTTTTTTTTTTTTTCTGAGACGAAGTCTCACTCTTTTGCCCAGGCTGGAGTGCAATGGTGTGATCTTGGCTCACTGCAACCTCCACCTCCCAGGTTCAAGCAATTCTCCTGCCTCAGCCTCCCAAGTAGCTGGGATTACAGGCGCCCACCATCATGCCTGGCTAATTTTTGTAGAGACAGGGTTTCACCATGTTGACCAGGCTGATCTTGAACTCCTCACCTCAGGTGATCCACCCACCTTGGCCTCCCAGAGTGCTGGGATTACAGGCCTGAGCCACCACACCAGGCTGCCTTTTTTTTTTTTTTTTTTTAATATGGGGAGTTTCTATGCTGAAATCTCCTACTTGTATGCTTCTTGCTGTACCTTTGAGCTTGCTTGTCCCTCTCTCTAGAAACTTCTTGCCCAGAATCACAGCCCAACTTCCTCATTCATTTCACCCAAGTGTGTTCAAATATCACTCTTCCAAAAGAGTCTCTCTTGACCATCTATCTAAAAGATCTAAGCCCTGCACCCTCGCTGTACCTTGCCTTAATTTTCTCCCACAGCACTTTTCTCAATCTGACATTATCACACATATTTGTATGCCTATTTATATTTTGTCTCCTCCACTAGAATGGGGAGGCCATGTCTTATTCACTTCCTTTAGTCTCAGGTCCAAGAATAGCACTGGGCATGTAGTAGGTGCTCAATAAATGTTTGCTGAATGGATGTATCAATGAAGACAGATGTACTTGAGATAAATATTGTGGCAATTTGCATTATCAGCTTTCATTTTCACGCCTCCTTGTTTTCATGCTGTGAAAGTTGAGGCCAAATGTTAAGTCAGGGGACCTGCACTTCCAACGTCAAGTTTGAGGGTTTCCCAAAGCCACCCTTGAGTGTGATAATACACTGAAGGGACTCACGAAGTGGCTGAAAGCTGTTATATTCATGGTTACTGTTTATTACAGAGAAAGAATACAAATTAAAACCACCTGAGGAAGAGAAACCTAGGGCAGAGTCCAAGAGAGGTCGAATGTGGAGGTTCCAGGCATCCTCTTTTCATGGAGTCATGGACAGTAGTACCTCCTCCCAGCCGTGATGTGTGACAGTATGCATGGAATACTGCCAAGCAGGGATGCTCACCTGAGCCTCGGTGGTCAGAGTTTTTATTGCAGCTCAATCACTACTGCCCACATGGCTGACATGATTCTCTAGTTCCTCCAAAGGCAAAGCAGACATCACTACCTCCACCAAATGCCTCCATTGCATATCATATTTTTAGTCTGTCAAGTGGTCAATGCCCCTAGACAAAGACATTTCTATCAGTCTTGATATTCCAGGAGCCTAGGGGTTACCTCCCAGTAGTGAAGGGCAAAGGTCAGACCTCTCTTTGGGTAGAGTTAATTCTTTACTCACACATGCCTTATAAATTTGCTGTGCCCTTAAGCTGTGGGTGGGAATAACTCCCCCAGCTCTTGACCTTGGGTTTGTCTCATGGGTAGTGCAAGATCAGAGGTAACGAAGTCCATGCACATTTGTGTCTTTTCATAATGTCAGACTTTTATTGATGCTATTTCAATCACAAAAGCCACTAGCTACATCAAATCCCCAAGGAGGCAATTCTCATTAGTACTTCCTGTTCACTGGGCAGTCAGAGTCACAGGCACACAGGCTGAAGCCACTCCACAAGTCAGTCTATATTGCAAATTATACGTAATAGTACACCTAATCAATATATAAATGTTACGGGTTAAACATATAAAACAAAAAAAATAACATTTACCATCAAGAGAAAATAAATGGGAAAAAAAGGATTAAGAACCAGCCCATGAAGAGCAACAGAGACAAAAAGAATCTCTTGGTTTGGGCCAGGCAGTCCAGTGGTCTTGCGAGGAACACCTTTGATGTGGGTAGAGCCTTTCATGGCAGATGCCAGAGCCTTTCATGGCAGATGCCAAGGAGCTTACCTCGAGTGACAGCAAGACAGTGTTGATTAAGACAGCTGTTTCAGCCGGGTGTGGTGGCTCACGCCTGTAATCCCAGCACTTTGGGAGGCTGAGGCAGATGGATTACTGGAAATCAGGAGTTCGGGACCAGCCTGGCCAACATGGTGAAATCCCATCTCTACTAAAAATACAAAAATTAGCTGGACATGGTGACACGTGCTTGTAATCCCAGCTACTCAGGAGGCTGAGGCAGGAGAATTGCTTGAACCCGGGAGGCAGAAGTTGCAGTGAGCCGAGACTGCGCCACTATACTGCAGCCTGGGCAACAAGAGCGAAACTCCTCTCAAAACAAAACAAGACAAACAAACAAAAAACCACTGTTTCAAGCACTGAAGTCCTGCTCCTGCCCTTTTTATGGCTGCAGTGTCCTCTAGTGAAGAATGATAGTGGAAGATTGTGCTTATTTATGTCCTTATCTGTTTGGATGCAGTATTTTTTTATTAATTTATTTATTAGGCAAAATATCTTGTCCCTGTTGGCAAGTGCCCTATGAAACGTAAGACGGAGTTTTTTCCTAAGATTGAGTCACTTACGTCAAGGGTGCTTTATACAGTTTGTAGTGTGACTTCTTGCTCATGGAATGAAGCACAAATCAAGGTGTATTAATTCCACTTTCTCTCCTTCATCTCTACCGTCATCATGAGAAGAACAGGTCCAGCCTAGCCCATTAGTGCCAGGAAGAAGATGAGAAACATGTGGTGCAAAGCCACCCCACCCCCAGTCTGAACCCAGCCTAGAGTCAGCCTTCATCTCGTAGGCCAACTATCTGAACTCCACAAATGCCTTCTGCTATATGCTGCTGAGATTTTGTGATTGGTTTTTAAGCAGCATTATCATGGGTATAATTAACTAATAAAGGCATCAAACCCTTAAGGACCACTTATATTCTTCTATAAGTTTGCTGATCCTATTAGAACTCCTTTGGCTTTCATAGAAACAGTGTAGCTTGAGAAAATGGGCACAAGTTGACGAAGTTTGGATGAAAGCAGGTGATGAGGGAGGAAGCTTGCAAGGTCTAAAGCAGTGATTGCAAACACAGTTATCTACAGGGCCAGGAGGGTTATGTGAGGGAACAAAGAAAGCCTGACAATCAATGTGATCCATGTGAGAAGAAAAGCGATAGAGTAGTGAGGACTATGAGAAACTGAACAGTAATCGCCCATCTAAGAGAAGCCACCACTTAGCTCCCACCAATTGTTGCTAATGGGAAAATGTTAACCAGTGTCAAATCTTTCAAGCTTTTTTTTCCAGAGAAGTGGATATAGATATTACATGAAATCTCTTAAATGCTGCAAATGGTTGATTTTTGTTCAAAACACTGTTGCAAGACAAACCAAACACACCTATGGCTGTCTGTATGCAACCTCTCATTTGTGTCATGATGTACAACATCTGGTGGCAGCAGGCTTGTCTGGGACCTTAAGGAGAGGACCCTTGACAGCCAGGATCAGCATGAGGTGGCCAGTTGCCTTGTGTGCAGCTGGGTGATGGGTTTTAGTTCAGAGAGGAAACATCATGCAAAGAGGAGAGCAGGTATAACAAGTGGATACCAAAGACAAATTTCTCCACCATTATTTGGCCCGTGGCTGTTCCTATCACATCTTAATGGAGCCACTTGAGGGTTCTGAAATTATTTGTTAACAGTTTTCGATGGTGGGGGTGTAACACCCGTAATAATCAGGCAAGAAGCAAAGTAATTTACATGCATCACTCTCCGTAGGGTGCTGCAGAATCTTTCAGGAATTCAAGCGACATCAGCAGCAGCACAACATGAGTAACCTCTGCCTAGGGCTCAGGGGCAAGGTGGAAGGTGCTAACATAGCCCCTCCGTATGCTCGCCCCTCACTAGGTATTGCCCCAAACACTGACCCTCCACCGTGTTTGCAGAATTTTGCTCGTCGAAACAGAAAAGCAAGAGGTGGGCTTCTTTTCCATTTGTGACTAAAAGCTATGGACATCAGCACCTACTCTCTTTTCTAAGGTGGAATTCAGCTGTGGACACAGTAGAGCTGACAGTAAGTCCTACAACTGCCTTTCGAGGTGTTTATTCTCCAGTCACTGGTCCTGATGTGAGCTTCTGTCTACTCTACAAGTGCAAGAATTATTCCTGAGACAAGTCATTTGTAACCAGATATTTGTTTAGCACCAGGTTGTTGCTTGCTCTTCATTTCCTTACTGTCTTGTAGCCCCGGGGACGCTGCAGACATGATGGTTCTGAGGAAGGCCAGGGAAGGTCTCCCCGACATGCGCAGATCTGAAAGCAGCTGCCGGCAGGAACAGCAGAAATGACAGAACATTTATCTCTTTCTGCAATGGGAACAAGGCCACTTCATACGCAAAAGCACCTAAGCTTGCCTAAGGGTTTTATTTTTAAGAATGTATATCAACAACGCCACTGAAAGCACATTCTACTGGTACCAGTAAGACAAAAGAAACAAACATCCACTGAGCGATACTCCCCAGACATACACATCACACCATTTAATCCTGATGATGATTCTGATGGATGATATTAAAATATCCACTAGTACACATGAGGAAATTGATGCCCAGATATGCCTGACCCAAGAGACCACTGTTAGATATGGTAGGCATACGGCTTGAACGTTCCAGATTTTGAGTACTGTGTTCCACAATGACACCTTCTCCCCTCACGGGATGTCACTATGTCATGAGGCCAGTGAGGAGCCCCCTATCCCCATGTTCTTTTAATATCCTACAGAATTTTTATAAGGTATTCTATAAATGCCCTCTAGGTACCACAGGTGAGCATCAAGCCAAAAGGGAAGAGTTGAGTTCAACTTTGTCTCCGGTCACTTCCATGATAGGGAAGCAAACAATTGAAAGCTCCTTGACAACGGTATTTTCAGTAGCTTACATGAGAAGATTATGATGTCACAAAGGTAAAGGCAGCCTTTCTCTTGTCTTGTGGCTAGCCGAATAGACCTTCCCTGAAGATTCAAACATGATATCACAGTCAACTCTCTACCATTCAAAAGATAGGTTTGTGTGGGGACACAAGTCCAGAAAGTAGATCTGTACAAGGAGGCCAGCCTGCCAGGAAAGAGAGAGGTCAGGTTCTGGTAGCAGAAGCCAAGATCTCATCAGGCTCTGAGTGTGGTCATTTGGTCCAAGAAGGAATGGGGCAGGCAGTGAGGGTGTGAGGAGGGCCCAGGAAGGCAGGAGACCAGCATCAGGGATGTGAGAGTGTGTGCCAGGGGCTAAGACTGGGGACAGGAAAGTCAGGCCGGGGAGCGAGGTCAGACCCCTGGCCCTAAGGACTCGGGGCAACTAAGCCAGAGTTAGGCAGGACCAAGACCACCCAGCTGAGCCAGAGGACTTCCCACGGGGTCCCTGCCTGGGTCAGACTCAGTCCCCAAGACCCCAAGCTGATTTTGATAGCCTTTATTTATCAAAGGAATGGCATTTAAATAAAATACTTTATTTATCCATTGGCTGGCATTTTTTTTGAAACGGTGTTTGGGTTCAAAACATGTTCTCTAAGTGATGAGACTCCTTTATCCCACCCATGACCTCAGGTTACTGAGCAATAGGAGGGTCCTGGGCTGCTGTCTGTGTCTGGATGAGAAGAGCTGCAACTCCAGGTCTGTGCATTTGAGGACATGCCTCTATGAGGGTGGGTATATGTGTGGTTGTGGACATATGGATATGTGTGTGTGTCTCTCTGTGCGTGTTTGTGTATGCGTCTTTCCTCAAGATCTGAGGCATCTCTTGCAGATGGGGGTTCAGGACTGGTAATCCCCAAGCATCACTTCTCTCTCCGTGAGCAGAGGAACTTGGAGGAATGGGTGAATGTCTCCAACCTCACCTCTGTCACCACTACCCTCTTCCCCATTGTCCAGACCCTGTCCATCAACCTTGGAACCCAGTCCTGAGACTAAGAGCTGGTGGTGGGACCTTGCCTCGCCTTCACACAAAGACCTCCTGAGATATGGCATGGAAACAGAGGTGGCTTTTCTCCCCTGTTCTCCTCTCCTGCCTGTGTGAGCATGGGTCAGGGGATCCCAAGTTCAGGGCACACTTTTTTTCTACCCCAAAAAGATGGATGTCAATTTCCAAATTATTATTATACAACTATGACTTAAAAAATGAATCTAGCCAAGTGCAGTGGCTCACACCTATAATCCCCGCACTTTGGGAGGTGAGGCAGGAGGATCATCTGAGGTCAGGAGTTCAAGATCAGCCTAGTCAACATGGCGAAACCCCGTGTCCACTAAAAATACAAAAAAAAAAAAAAAGAAAAGAAAAGAAAGAAAATTAGCCAGGTGTGGTGGCATATGACTGTAATCCCAGCTACTTGGGAGGCTGGGGCAGGAGAATTGCTTGAACCCAGAAGTCGGAGGTTGCAGTGAGCCAAGATTGTGCCACTGCACTTCAGACTGGGCAACAAGAGCAAAACTGTCTCAAAAAAAAAAAAAAATCTGAACTTTATTTCTAACATCTTAACTGGTCATAGACCATCATTTTTAATTCTTAATAAATACCCGGCTCTTACATCCCATACACACCATTTGTCACCTCATACATGGACCCCATCCTAAGTCCATTAATTATTTCTGCTCCCTGAAAGACTGATTTCCTTGACACTATCTATTTTCCCTTCAGAACGACCGAGGACCCTTCCTTCCTAGGGACCCCAGGTAAGATCACCCTCAGCAGCATAGCCAAAGCAACACTGGAGTCACCGATTAAATAGTTCTCGTTAGGAACGTGTTACCTTCCGAAGGTGCCCAGGTTAAGTTCACCTGGCAAGAAAACCTACAGTCTTCAGAATCTGGCTTCAAATGTTTTGGGATTCTCAGGAAGTCTGGATGGAAAAGGAAGCTCAAAGTAGGAGGGTGTTTTTCAACCCTTGCTCGCTCTTGGAGAAAGAGCTGAGGCTTTGATTTGGGACCTAGGGCAGGTTGCTCAGGTAGGCAGGGATCCCTGTGGTTTGATCCAGGTTTTTGCCTATTTGACTTTTTCAGGGTCGAGGCTCTGAGCACCATTATGACACTGAATATACTCTTCATTCATCTGGTCTACACTGCAGAGGAATCCCAGGCTCTTTTCACAATGAAATTCATGCCAGTCTTTCATAAAGGTCTTTCTATGATCGCCCTCAAGGTTCTCTGCCTCTGGGTTTTAAGAAATGATAAACTCTATAGACAAACCTCTTTGACTTAGACTTCACAACTAAATCTAATCCTGGAAGGTTACCGGGGAAATAGACTGAAAAGGGGTGTGGGGAGATTTCTGGGAGTGTTAGGACTAGGACTTCCTGGTGCTGCAATTCTGCAGGTCCTTGAAGAAAGATTGATTCAGATGCTGCTGTCTACCTGCTCTCATCTACATGATGATGATGCTACCGCAGTCATCTCTAGCCTTCCAGCCACTGTCCCTATTATCAGGAGTTCAGGATCTGGCTCACTGTCTCTCTGCCACCACTACTATCATCATAACTACAAAGACGACCCACCCTACATTCTGGCCCTTCTGTTTCTTATCTCCTTGTTGACATCTTCTATCTCACTTTATCTACCCACTCCCAAGATCATTTCCTAGATCAATATCCGGGGTCATTGCTTCCCCTTGCATAGACTCCAGCATTTCTTGGGATCTCTGATCCATTGTCACCATCATCTTTTTCACATCTGTCCCTCTTGCCCAGCTTGGATCCAGGGCCCATCATTCTGCTCCCTTGCATCTATGTCCTCCCACACTTAACCCCTTGTCCCATCTGTCATACTTGTGAGGCTAACACCCCAAGTCTGCTTACACTTACCTCCTTGCCTACTCAGCTCCCAAACCTAAGCCATGTACAAGGCTGGTGGAAAACACATAACTAGGCCTACTTCTTCTTTTATATGTATGACCATAAAACTCAAGTGGGCCCCAGCACCATCTGGGTAGTTCCCTAGTCAACTCACTCTGTAATCCCCCTGTGCAAGATGACTATTTCTCATCTTCTTTCCTCTCCCCACTCAGCTGTTGACCTTGGTTTTTATTTCACCAGAAAACAGAATCAGAAGAGAATTCTTCTTATCAACAAATCTACCAACTTCCTGAATCTGTGTTCTCTGGCTCCTTTCCAAGACCTCTCCACTTGTGCCTGCCAAAGGACTTTGCAACGATCTCCTCTCTCTCCTGACCCAACTTGCTTATTCTCATCAGCCTACATATATTCTGCAGTAACTCCTTTCTTTAAAAAAATTCTATCTGGGCCAAATGCAGTGGCTCATGCCTGTAATCCCAGCACTTTGGGAGGCTGAGTGGGGCAGAACGCTTGAGCCCAGGAGTTCGAGACCAGCCTTGGCAACATAGTGAGACTCCATCTCTACAAAAAAATCAGCCAAGCATGGTGGCGCATGCCTGTAGTCCCAGCTACTCTGGGGACTGAGGCGGGCAGATCCCTTGAGCCCAGGAGGCTGAGGCTGCAGTGAGCTGAGATCCTACCATTGCATTCCAGCCTGGGTGACAGAGTGAAACCCTGTCTCAAAAAAAAAAAAAAAATTCTATCTGAACAAGGAGTGAACAAAGAGTGGTTCTACACTGAATTAGTATGCACTGTGAAGCCCCTATAATGAAAACAGTGTGGTACTAACTGATAAAAATACAGAAAGATCAATTAAATAAAATAAAAAGTCAAGAAATAGATCCAAATGCTTATAGAAATCCAGGTTATGTAAAGGTGTTGTCTCCAAATATCCCCAAATCACTGAGGCAAAGATAGTCTTCTTAATACAGGGCACTCAAACAACTGGATAGTCATTTTAAAAAAATAAAATAAATTAATATCTATTTCTCATGCTATCACAAGAATAATTGCCAAATGAATCAGAGACCTAGATGCAAAATGAAACTATACAAGTACTAGAATAGAACATGGGCGAACTCCTGTATAATCTGGATAGGAAAAGATTTTTTAATATGACCAAAATCCAGAGGCTACAAAGGAAAGACCGGTAAATATCACTACAAAAAAAAAAAAAAACAAACAACTTTTTTTAAAAAAGGCATAAGCATAGTCAAAACATGATGACTATGTTTTGACAGAAAATTATTTGCAGATGCTGATCATAAGGTTTTAAAATTTTAAAACTTCTAAAAATTGAGAAAAAAACCAAAAATTCTAAAGAAAAATAGACAAAATACATGAACAGATAATTCATTAAAAGAGAAATAACACTGGTCCTTAAACATACGAAAATGTGTCCAAATTTACTTATAGTAGGACCGGGCACAGTGACTCACGCCTGTAATCCCAGCACTCTGGGGAACTGAGGGAGGCAGATCACCTGAGGTCAGCAGTTGAAGACCAGTCTAGTCAACATGATGAAACCCCGTCTCTACTAAAAATACAAAAAGTAGCCGGGCGTGGTGGTGGCAGGCACCTGTAATCTTAGCAACTAGAGAGGCTGAGGCAGGAGAATCGCTTGAACCCAGGAGGCGGAGGTTGGTTGCAGTGAGCCGAGATTGCACCACTGCACTCCAGCCTGGGTGACAGAGTCAGACTCTGCCTCAAAAAAAAAAAAAAAAAAAAAAAAAAAAAAATTACTTATAGTAAAATGTAAATTAAATGCACATTTTTAACTCATCAATTGGCCAAAAAAAAAACGTTCAAAACCTTAACAATACGCACTGTTGGTCAGGCTAAGGAAAAAGACTCTCTGGTACATTGCAGGTGGGACTGTGATATGGTACAACTCCTGTGGAGATGAACTCAGTTACATCTAACAAAACCATGTATGCATGTACCCTTCCACCCAGCAATTCCACTTCTGTAAATTTGCCCCAAATATATCCCTTTCACTATGTAAAAATACAAATGCCCAAGGTTATTCATTGCAGCAATTTTTTATAATTGCGAAATATTGGAAGCTACCTAAATGCCTAAGTATAGAGTACTTGAATAAAATATTGTACACACACACAATGAGGTACTAAGCAGATATAAAAGTACGTGGAAGATCTCTGTGAAATGATATGGAATGATTTCCAGGAGACGGTATTGCGTGAAAAGGAAAGGTACAAAAGAGTATGTAGAGTGTGATATCTTTTGTGAAGAAAGAAGGGAAATAATAAGACTTGAGCGTTCTTTTTTTTTTTTTTTTGAAACGGAGTCTCGCTTTGTTGCCCAGGCTGGAGTGAAGTGGCACAATCTCCGCTCACTGCAAGCTCCACCTCCCGGGTTCACGCCATTCTCCTGCCTCAGCCTCCCGAGTAGCTAGGACTACAGGCGCCTGCCGCCACGCCCGGCTAATTTTTTGTTTTTATATTTTTAGTAGAGATGGGGTTTCACCGTGTTAGCCAGGATGGTCTCAATCTCCTCACCTCTCTGGTCCGCCCACCTTGCCTCTACAAAGACAAGCTTCTTGAGCTTCTCTCTACAAAAAGAAACACGGGAAGAAAAATCCAAAAAGTCTTGTAATTGTTTTCCTCTAAGGAGTGTGAGGGAATAGGATGGAAAAAACATGGGATGGGCTGGATGGACTGATGCTTCTCTAAGCATGTTTTTCTTTTTTCTTCTTTCTTTCTTTTTTTTTTTTTTTTTTTTTTTGAGTCGGAGTTTCGCTTTTATTGCCCAGGCTGGAATGCAGTGGTGTGATCTTGGCTTGCTGCAACCGCTGCCTCACAGGTTCAAGCAATTCTCCTGCCTCAGCCTCCCGAGTAGCTGGGATTACAAGGCGCCCACCACCACACCTGGCTAATTTTTGTACTTTTAGGAGAGGCGAGATTTCACCATGTTGACCAGGCTGGTCTCGAACTCCTGACCTCAGATGATCTGCCTGCCTCGGCCTCCCAAAGTGCTGGGATTACAGGCATGAGCCTCCACACCCAGCCTGAGCATGCTTTTCTATATTGTTCTGACTTTCAAAAGCATCGTCATATTCTACCTGGCAAACAATAAAATTAAATCAATAATGAAGATTAACACCCAGTACTATTTGCCGTTCTTTGGGCAACCATGCCCTGCTTTTTTTGGGGGGAAAGCACTCATCCACATCCTCTTCCCATGTGTGTTTCATGGGCCTCACCCATATGTGAGGTGGGCATATGACAGTCCTGGCCATTCAGAGTACCACATTTCTCTGGCTGTGGGGCCTGGCCTAGGGGTGGGCGCTTAACACAACTGAGTCAGTGATTTGCCATAGTCTTTGGCTGCCACTGTTCAAAGAGAGGCCACCTTCCTCTTTTTCCCTGCACTAGCATCTGGGAGGTAGTAGACCTGGAGTAACCAGCAGCCTTCTTGGCATCATGTGGAGCCTTGAAATGAAGCCGAAATGGAAGGAAGAGAGCAGTGCTAAGAGGAGTACAGACCAGTTCCTGCAAATATTGTTCAAGCCCCTGGATCAAGCCCCTGCCCGTTTTAATGAATTGCATAAACTAATCATTTCAAGTTCTTGCCTATGCCTGCTTGAGTTAGGTTTTCTGTAACATGCATTCAAACCATCTCAATGGATACGTTAGTTCAAACCTCTCCTGTTATTGGTGTGGAATCTGAGTCTCGGTAGAGTGAAAGCACAAGCCCAAAATCATGCTGGAGGATAATAGCAAGGGTGGCGCTAAGACTCAGAACCTCTGGCTCCAAGTTCAGATGACACAGTCAGTGTGGCAGACGACCTTCACCCAGGGGACAGCGTATGTCCCAGGTGGAAGAGAAAGAGAGAAATCAAGCTAGGCCCCCTCCCGTGGCCTAATATGTCCCAGACCTCCAGACTCAGGGTTTACGAGAGCTGGATGAAGCTTCCGTTATTACAGGTATCAGCCATCAAGATGTGCACTGAGGAAACTCAGCAACTGGGAAATCAGCCACATGGCAGCAAGATACATGGACTGGGAGTCAGAAGATGTGGGTCCAGACCCTGACATCCACCCACTTGCGTGGACGCGTGGGCTTCTGCATGTGAAGGGAGGCTAATGATAGTGCTCCCGGGAGTTGAAGGACTGACGCTTTGGAGAGGCCTCTGTAAGCGAGCGTCCTCCCCCAGCAGGGCTCAGGCCTGGAGACAATCCACAGGCTGTTTTAACTGGCCATCACAGAGGTTTTTTTCAATGCAGAATTCTGCCTTCTCTTGGCAACAAACAAGCAAGCCTTGAGAACACCTGTGGAGAACTGTGACCCACATGCCTCTTTGTCCAGGCAGGAGAGGCTGACGTGCCCTCAATTCTCCTTCACCCGCCCCTACCCAGTGCAGCTAGAAACCTGGGGGTATGTTCCAGTGACCATTTAGGATCCCACACTGCCATAGGCCGCACACAAGAGAACTCTTGCTCTGCAGCCAGGTGTCTTCCAAAACAGGGAAGCAAAGGATTCACCCAGAGGCCCGTGCTGTTCCTGCCCCAGCTTCCAAGCTGCTCACCCGCCTCTCTCGGCACAGGACCGCCTGAATTCACAGGCGTAACTGTAAATGCAAATTGGCCCGTAAAGCTCATGGATGAAAGGAAGGAAATGAGAATTAGGACTCAAGTTCTGTTGGGTGAAATATAAAACCTGGGGTATCTACTCAGATAAGATTAAAGTGAGTTATTGGCAGGTGGACCAATGGTGACCTTCAGGAATCAACACAGGGAAGCAAATTTAGAGGCCAAGAAGGCAGCCACTGGGTGCCAAGCAGGGGAACTAGTGATGCTGACCACCTGTGGCTGGGTGAGAGCTGAGGCCAAGCCTCCCAGTGCTAGGCACAGGTACAGCTGCTGACATTGACCACTAGGTACAGGAAACCAGGCAGACCTTTACAAAGGCTGGGTGACATCCTGGTGAGCTCCCATGTGGAACCCACAAGAAGCCACGTTTAGTCTCACAACATTTATGGGGAAGTTCCCCTGAATTGACGTTTAAGCTTTAACAGAGGAAATCAACGTTCTCAGTAAATCTGATAAAAGGTCTATGGAAACTTAGTCAAATTGCAGCCAGAGACATCCCCAGTGGGTGATCCAGCCAGAGCTGTCCATTACGCAGCTCATTCCATACAAAGCCCTTGTTCTCAAACTTGGCTAAGGCCTCCTATGAGAGAACACCTTCTACACCAGAAGCTATAATTAGATGCCCTATGGAAGTTTTTAGCCCATGTTTTGAAAATCAGCGCGGTCCCTGAGCTGAGGTGGATGGTGGATGTGCTTTGAGGAGATGGGCCGACATGGGGTGTGTTCATTTTGTTATTCAACAAGCATTCATTTACTGGGTATATAGAGTTTCCAAGCCATTATGCGTAACACCGTGGAGCCCACAGCAATGGACAAAATGGAGCAAGTCCATTTTGCTCCCTGTGGAGCAAGTCAGAGGCCAGTTGGGGCCACGTGTGTGTCCGGGAGCAGGAGGGCAATGGGGATCGCGATGCCTGTGAGATTCCCTGCTGTTCTTTCTTGGTGGGGATGGACCAGAGAATGTTGCCTATTGAAAAACATTTCTTTGTAAGGACTTTGTAAGCAGATGTCTCCAGCTGGGAGCAACTGAGGAATTTTTAAATCAGGGCCTTGATCTACTCTTGCGGCACTGCCTGAGGCCAGCAGCGGCCCTGTAACACCAAACTGAATTCTAAAAAGAAAAAAAAATCAACTGATTGCTTCAAAATACTGGGATGCTTATGGGGTGTGTGTGTGTAAAGTTACCATTTATTACATACTTTGTGCTGGATATTGTACTGGAACTTATACGTATTTTCTCATTTAATCCTCACAACAACCCTTTGAGGTAGATGGTATTATCCTCATTGTACATTGAGGATACTGGGACATAGTGAGGTTCTATAACGCTTTAGCTTCACCTTGATTACTTCTGAGGGTCCTGTGATCTGTAGGAGAACATTGCAAGTAGAAGCTGGCCTTTGTTTGGAGTGCAGTTGACACAAATCAGAGGTCTGTTTTTTTGTTGTTGTGTTTGTTTGTTTGTTTGTTTGTTTGTTTCAGACGACGTCTTGCTCTGTTACCCAGGCTGGAGTGCAGTGGCGCATTCTCAGCTCACTGCAATCTCCACCTCCCAGGTTCAAGTGATTCTCCTGCCTCAACCTCCCAAGTATCTGGGATTACAGGCATGTGCCACCATGCCTGGCAAACTTTTTTGTATTTTCAGTAGAGACAGGGTTTCGTCACATGGACCAGGCTGTTCTCGAACTCCTGACCTCAGGTGATCCGCCTGCCTTGGCCTCCCAAAGTGCTGGGATTACAGGCGTGAGCCCCCGGGCTCAGCCAGGGCTCTGTTGTTATACCCACATCATGCCCTTCAAGTATGCCATGCTGCCGGGTGTCAGGAACCAGGCTCCAAGGGGTGGTGTCTTGGCATCAATTAGACAACCAGAGACAACAACCCCAAAACAGACCTCTGGCCTTTCTCTCCTTCTCCATCTGCCTCCTGCTGGAGAAACCAAAAGAAGAACTTATAAAGGCTGTCATGGGTCTTTTCACTTGCCGCACTGTGATGCCTGGCCACTGTGGGGTTTTGGAAAGGGAAGTAGCACTGACGTCATAGAAACCCAGAACTGAAAAAGACTTGAAATGTTCATCTTGTCCAGGCACCTCAGTGAGACAAGACACAGCTCCCTCTCCTTGCAGCAGTCCCTGAAGATGCAGAAATAGTACTCTACCTCCTTCAGTTATTGCTGCCAGGGCTTTATCTCCCAAAGAGGGAAGATTTTTCTCCCAACTCGAGTTCTCATTTAACTCCGGTATACTGTTTTTTGTTTGTTTGTTTGTTTGTTTTCAGCCAGGAAGGTCCACTAGTCAGTATTAGACCCCTCACAAACTTCCAAACTCAAAGATAGTGTTGTAAGTGACTATTAGTCTTTTCATTTCAGGCCAGTTAAACACAGTTATCTCCACCTGCATTCTTCACTTGGTTCCTGTACTGTGCGGGTTTTTTGTTTTTGTTTTGTTTTGTTTTTTTGTATATCTATACTGTTTGCAACTTTTCACTATTATTTTCAAAAATGTGACTGGGGTACATTGAATTTTTGTTTCCCATTCTCCACTCTCTCCCTGTTACAGAATTCTACACCTGTGACCGTTGCCACATGACTTTGCAGTGGCTCTCACTATAATGAGAGCAGTGTTTTTCCTCACCCCATGGAAGCTTGGCTCAGCCATAGGCTTTGCCTTGAATAACAGATGTTAGTGGAAGTGATGTAAAAGAGGCTTTAAATGTGCTTGCATGATTTCACTTGGCCTGTTGTATTTCTGCCATCACCATAAGAAGACTATGCCCCAGGTGGTGCCAGTTCCAGAACAAAATATATAAAGTAGGCCCAAAGTAGACCTGGAGCCTGGAGCCATGCCCAGCGGAGTCCAGCCAAGATCAGCTGAGTCCCTGCCAATCCACAGACCTGTGAATAAAGAAATGAATGTTTGTGGTGTCAGCCAGTGAGACTTGGGGCATTGTTATACATTATTGCGGTAGTTGATAACTAATAAAATTGCCAAAATAAGGTTTGATTTGGACTAGAGATCAATTACTACCCACTCCTCAAATCACCTCTTTTGTGACATCTTCCTTGGTTCCTTTAGCCTCTCTACAACTTAACCACCCCAAATCCTTCTTTTTGTGTCCTATATTTGGGCCTCTGTTCATAGTCAATATAACGTTTTCTAGAACTCAGCCTGATATATCACTCAATACTTGCATGTTTGAAACCTTATCGACAAGACTATAAAGTCATTGAGAATGGGGACCATGCAAGTACGGGATGGATAATAAAATACTCTTATTAGGAACATTCTGTACTATGATCTCTCATCTTTGGCAGAATAAGGCTTCCAGATGTTAGCTGGAAACACATTACCATTGTATTCATGGAATTAGCATAAGCTATACACACAGTAGACATAAGAGGCATTCAAATATTTATGGAGTGTCCATTGGAAAAGCAAAAGTAACTGAGTTGTCAATCAGATAAATATTTCTGATCTACTAATAGTCAATGTCATATGTCTTATCTTTTTTGATAAAGATAATATTGAAATGATCAATTCCACAAGATATTGAATATAAGCATTTCTCTTTCCCAGCCAAAATACATCAATAGAAATAAGTGAGAGATAGTGAAGCCACCTATTTAAAAGGCCTGTGAATCACTTCTCGGCCTTTTGGCGAAGATTAAGTTTAAAAGGCCTATGAAGTAAAACCTTATGTAAAGCAAATGTTTACTTCCCATTTGACAGTGTTCTATGTTTCATTTTTATTAATAAAATACACTTTTGTGTATGACAGCTGATCATATTTGATTTTCATATTCTATATTTAAGACCAGAGAATATTCTTCAGAACCACATTTTTTTTTCCCACAGTTTAGTTTCAAATGTAGTATAGTTCCTCTTTTTATAAAACAAGTCAGGAAGGTTTGTTTTATATTAAAGCATTCAGTGAAAGGGTTTTTTTTTTTTTTAAATACAAATCTACTTTTCATATACAGGAACTTTCCAGACGACTGGTCAGATTACTACATTCACATGGTACATTGATCTGGAGTTCAAAAAAATACCAAAGAACAATGGAATAAGCCTACTTTCCCCCCAAGTATGGGCATGGCTATCAAAGCACAACTGATTTTGCAATATGCCAGACATTATACATCAAAATGAATCTTGTTCCTTCAAATCAGTCACCTGATTCATTTATTCCAAAGAATTGCCAGTAGTCAAAACTGTGCTGAAAATATTTTTATGATTTCCTTCAAAGCCTACTATACATTTAAAAAAATATTGTTAAAGGCAGCAACTCTTTGTCCTTTGGGAATGAATGTGATTTTGGAAACAGAAAAAGTCATTTGGAAACAAATTTAGTAAAAAGAGCAATCAAGCTGGGTGATATAAGGAAGAAATTCAGATTTGTCCATCATCTCACAGCCCACAGATAACCACGATCAACGTCTTGGCATATTTTCTTCCAGTAAGTGTCTATGTACATATTTTAATGCAAATAGGGTGATGTCACGTGTGCAGATTTGCATCTTCCCTTTTTTCTCCCCAGTCAATATTCCCATTATTCCTATTTTACAAGGATCAGACAAGCTAAGTAACAAGCAAACAGTCGTACTTCAGGAAGTGTTCTAACTTCCAACTTCTTTCAAAATGCATTGAGGCTGAAAAAAGGTGAACAATTATACCAAAAAAAAAAAAAAGCCTGATTTTCTATTCCCTATTCCTTGGTGATACTAGCAACAATACTACTTGGTTATAACACCACAATGCATGAAAAATGAGAGAGAAACCAAGAGTGAGAGAAAAGAAAATTATGTGGTTCCAACAGAGAATAAAGAGAATGAGATGTCTTGCCCAAGTCAATCATTTATGTAGACAACGTTTGTGTGTGTGTGCATGTGTGTGTGTGTGTGCATGTGTATGTGTGTGTTTGTGTGAACATGCCTGTTATTACAAGTCACAAAAGTTTACTCCCCAGTGCTCAGCTATGGAGTAACATCTCTTGAAATTGAAGAAGCACTACTTAAGACAGGACCAGAGATGATGGAATGGCTGTTTGACGTTTATCAGATCTTTTCAGAAACTGAGAGGGATCGTACTGTTTATACATGCTTTCTAGGCACACAGAAACCTAAGTCTGTTTCCCGAACTCCAAGACTGTACAATCAGTGAGTTCAGTATAGCCTCTCATCACTGTCTTGGACCTCTGTGGATCCAGTTTTGGGAGCAGAGGTTGGATTTTGCCTCAAACTCTCTCCATCTGGAATGTGTTCTGTAGACTAAAAAACAAGAGCTGAAAATGCTCAATCTCCACTTTGCCCCCCAACACCCACCAGAAGATCCTGTTAGAAATTCTCTTTGATTTGGTCCCACACAAGTTATCGCAATCTTCCTACTAGAGTTGAGATGCCAGAAGATCCCTGTTAGGGACTGAAAATTTGTGTCTCTCCCCTTGCCACCAAATTCATATATCAATATGTATTAGGAAGTGGGGCCTTTGGGAAGCGATTAGGTCATGAAGGGAGAGCCCTCATGAATGACATCAGTACCCTTATAAAAGAGGCCAGAGAGCACACTCTTGCTGCTTCTACCATGCAAGGACATAGCGAGAGGATGCCATCTATGAACCTGGAAGAAGGTCTTCACCGGGTACTGAATTCGCCAGCACCTTGATCTTGGACTTCCCAGACTCCAGAACTGTGAGCAACAGATGTCATCTATAAACCACCCAGTCTCTAGTATTTCTGTTATAGCAGCTCAAACAGACTAAAACTATCCCCATTTTGCCCTTTTCTGCTTAAAACTTGCTTTTTTTGTAGAGCCAGTTTAGCTTAGAGGAGAAAGTTTCAGCTTTTGAATCCTACAAATTCTTCTTTTTCCACTTCTTCACTAAGTCAAGGTTGGAGAGTGACTTCATCTGCCTCAAAATGAACTTTTTCACTTGCAATAAAGATGAAGGTATCAGGACATAAAATTATCTCACAAACCACACATTTGGGGACATTCCATAAAGCCATATCACCCCAATTGAACCCAGAAACAGTTCCACAGGTTGAGAGAAGAGACCAATAAGAATCAAGAGGGTTAATCATTGCAATATGGTTCCAGAATAAGCTCTGCCTCCTGCCCCTCTCCACCCCATCTTGGGCCAAGCCAACTGAGAGAAGGATGACTGATAGGAACCCCAACAACTTTAAAGACCCAAGAACATGTGTGAAACCTTCAAAGACCATAAGACCTCAAAGTCCCTTGAGCCCAGCATGGTGGGAAGCAATAGAGCAGAAATCGCTGGGTGGTGTAGCAAGGCAGAAAGGGACTGTGCCAACACAGCTAGATATTGTCCCTGCTCCCCACAAGGGCAAAGGAGTGACAAAGACAGCCAGGTCCGCAGGGCCTCATCAGGATGAGGTGGGGGCAGCAGCAGTACTACACACATGGATGACTGGAGGCCAGGCAGGAGCGAGGACGCACAGGACCACGCCGGCACCGACAGGTGATAACCACACCACACCCCGCCCCACCACCTCCACCCTTGCAGGGAAAAAGATTAGATTTCTGAAACGCTTTGGAATGACAGCACTAAACAGAAACTGAAATAGAAATTAAGTTTAGTCATAGAAAGTTACATTTGTTGCAGTCCAATATGGGTACTCATTACATGAATATATATAAAGTGCCTGTGCACATGGCAGTTGCACAATAAATTCCAAGCACTATTATGATGACTATTGACCAGTTATATTTCTGTCTGCCTTCTCTTTCCTGAGAAGGTGAGGCAACCTTGAGTGCCGAAATAAGGGCAGAGCATCCCTAGCATAATAAATGTTGGAGAGCTATTTTATGTTTCTTTATATGAGTGATTGGGGGATTGCTGTATTCCACCTTCTCCGGTCTATTGTAGATTATATTATTCTTCAGTCAGTCTTCTTGCTTCTGGTCCATACTCCTGAGTGGATCACATCTCCCCATCCCTTGACTTTGGGCTGGGCCATAGGATGTGCGTTGACCAAAGAATGGAATGTGGCACAATGGTGGCATGCCAGCACAAAGAGAGACTCAGAAGCACTGTGTCTTTTCACTTCGTGTCTGGCACTCCTATTACTCTCCATAAGAAAAGGATGCCCCCGGTGGCCACTGCTCCTTCAGCCTGGGTCTTAGAATGAAAAACACACAAAGCAGACTTGCACCTGACCTGAAGCTTACACCCAAACCCCACCAAGTCTAGAGGAAGCCAAAAAGTTTAGGTGAGACACAGCTGAGGCACAGCTGACCTACAGTCCCAGGACCGAGAAATTATTCATTTTCATAAGTCATTAAAATTTGAGGTTGTTACTGCAACAAAATTTGCCTAACATACCACCAGCTGAAAGTGCCTTCAGCATATTGAAGTAAAGAAAGAGAAGAAATGGAAGACGGGCTGGGAAAAAAAGGACAAGAAAGCTCTAAGAGATGAAGGGAAATTACCTTTTCAGGAAGTTTTGGTCCAGCAGTGGTCCTAAAGATGGAATAGCAGCATTGCTAATAAAGAAGAAAGTGGAAGAGGAAACAGAGTTCTAGAGATGCTTGTGAACCTTAGAGACCCTGAAGGTTAAGATGGGTTCAGGAAAACATGGTTTCTTCAGTCAGATTCGCTACTCCTCCGTTAATTCTCAGCATTATGTAGCACTCTCTCTATTTTAAGGAGTTTAACTCCCTTCCGAGCATTAAGCTTGGTAAATAAACTTTTATGATTTGCAATGAATTCTACATTGCTGTTTCCCCTCTTTCTACTTAAAATGCAGCAGGAAATGTGTTTGATATTGATTTGGGTTTGCAATTTAAATGGTTCTTGTGTAGGTATTTGTCAAAGAACAGATGTTTTCTCCATGTGTCATTTGAGATGGGTTCAGTATGCTCAGGAGGGGACAGCTGATGTAGAGGTCTCTCCCTGAGCAGTCGGGTTAGTTATAAATTGCTCTGTGGTTTTTCCTAACCTTGTAATGGCTGAAGTAAAACTTAGCATCTGAATAGTTAGCCCACTTATTTAATTTGATTTTGATTTTCCATTAAGCTCTAGTGATTTATTTAAATAGATTCTGAAATACCAAATTGAAATGTGAAGTATTTGGCCTAAAAGAGGATTAAGAACCAAAATATCAATGGAATAAAATCCATTTTGCAAACCTCTAGACCTGTCCAATAAATCGCTTGGGAGACCTGCGCGGAATTACTTCTTAAGTGGCTGTGAGCATCAATATTACATTTGAGTTTCCTAAAACATAGGCTTCAAGTAACAGTTTCTTTTTTGGGACTGTGCTTCAAAACCTCACAATTAAAGTTCTGAAGCCCACCGGGCATAGTGGCTCACGCCTGTAATCCCAGCACTTTGGGAGGCTGAGGAGGGTGGATCACCTGAGGTCAGGAGTTTGAGACCAACCTGACCGACATAGAGAAACTCCATCTCTACTAAAAATACAAAATTAGTCAGGAGTGGTGGTGTATGCCCATAATCCCAGCTACTCAGGAGGCTGAAGCAGGAGAATCGCTTGAACCCAGGCGGTGGAGGTCGTGGTGAGCCAAGATCGTGCCACTGCACTCCAGCCTGGGTAACAAGAGGGAAACTGTCTCAAAAAAAAAGTTCTGAAACCCATTGAGATGTGAATCCCAAGATCTCCACTAGAAATTTCTGGAATCTGTACTCCTGTGACACCAAATCTACCTTACGGAGGATTTCCATCTCATCGTTACCCCAGAGGCAAGATGGTTCATTCAGTTATTCACAAACTTTAATTCGAAACTCATTAAGGTACAAATTTAATCATTCTATCAAAGCCTTAATTCCAAGGCTGGTATTTAATGCAGACAATGAGTGAGCAGCATTATTCATGACCAACTGAAGAGCAAACACAAAGATATCTGCATCCACTGGGCTTTTCCTGATCTGAAACTCCTTTCAAAAATCACTGAATAAAGGAATAGACCTGGATTTCTTTTTATCGATCCTGTGGTTTTCACATGTTTGTACATTTCCATGGGCTTCAGTTCCATCATTGAAAAATGCGGGATTTGGATCTCTTAATCCTTAAGTTACTTTTAGTTCTAAATTTTATAACTCAGTATTTCTGGTTCCTTTATTCCTCGCCATCACTAATAAAATAGTCATCAGCAAAGAAAGAATGAGTCATACACTTCAGGCAAGGAAAAGTGTCTGAAACCAAAAGGACTTAGAATCGGAATTTACCTGATAAATTGTCTTGAAAATAGCCAAACTCAAAATGGCAAAACCAGAGCCCACGGCTATGGGATCATGTCTGAGGCAATGGATAGGTCTAAAGTCCGCACATTTAATGAAAGCAGTGACTTAAAGTTACCCTTGAAAAATCATGTAGGCAGACACCCTATTGGAGACCAATCTGTGATCTCTCCAAACTTGCCACCAGGCCCGTTTTTCCAGCCAGCACTGGGACAGATCACTCTTTCTTTGGCTGAGAGCAGTTGGCTGGCATTTCATATGAACAATGCATATCTCCAAACACTAAAATTGCCCTCAAAGAAGCAATGTGCTTACACTGAGAGGCTGGTGATCTGAAATCAGGTGAGAAAAGTGAAAACTCCTATCTCCCATTCAAACCCACTTGGGACATAATTTTCATATATGTATATATATAAGGGCCTGGGCAACAAGAGCGAAACTATATATATATATATAGTTTCATTTTCTCTCTCTCTTTCTCTCTCTCTCTCCTTGGAACTAAAGCTGGCCCAGAGGAAGCCATCAGTCACTGATAACAGTCAACGGTTTTCCTCTGAGCTGAATGGCCCTCCTTTGGTTGACAGATTTACTGTGTGTTTCCCTTGTGCCATGCACCGTGCCTGATGCTGGCAGTGTGGTGGTGAAAAGATACAGTTCCTGACTTTCAGGGTCTATGGGCTCAGTAGGGAGAGGAGCAAATACTAACACATAGGAAGTGGATGACAAGATTAAGCTCAAGTGTGAATTGCAGGTGCCCAATCCAAGCTCAGCCAGGGCCAAGGAAGCTTATGGGAGAAGTGAGGGCTCCCCTGAGACTCGGAGAGTGAGTGTGCATGGGGAAGAAAAGTAGCCCAGCAAAGGGACCAGAACATGAAAAGGCTCAGAGGTAGACAGTGACTATTTAGAAACTGGAACCAGCTTACTGTGGCCAGTGCAGGTAAAATGTGCAAGAGGAGAGAGGGAGAGAGGTGAAGCAGGAAGGAAGAGGCCTTTCACACCAAAGGCAGTGAGTTTAGATTTATCCTGAAGCAAATAGGCAATGGTACAGTCATATTTCTTTCTCCCAAAGCTCTCTAGTATAGAGGGGAAACAGGATTGGAGATGAAACCAAAGGCTGCCGCACAGGTGTGCAAGGCGTGCACTGCACAATAGCGCCTGGCCCAGATGGCGAGTAAAGTGGAAACAGCAGGTTCTGTGCTTGACAAGCTGGGTGCTCTGGGGGGGAAGAAGTCTGTAGATCACATGAGAAATGAAAGTGACTGGAACTGTGGAGACAGTGAGAAGTGGATGCATTGCATATACTAAAAAGATACGAACAATAGAATGTAGTGGTTGATTGGCTGTGGGTGATGAGAAAGAGGAAGGGGTCAAGTGTTAGACCCACGCTCTGGTTTGTGCAACCGAGGGGATGATGATGTGGTATAGGGCCTAAAATTCACATATGTGCTGCCTTGACATCTGGTCAAATTGAGAGGGCCTTAAATGGCCTGACTGCAAAATCCCCTCCTCATTGTTCTCCTGAGGATAAGTAAGATCCCCAAACCAAACAGCCTTCCTTTTCAAGGGGACCAGATGCATTTCTGCTTATCTGTGAGTAGTGGATTTCAGTTCCCTGCCAGTCCATGGAGTTATTCAAATAAGCCAGTCACATCCTCCTAGGGGCACCAGGTGTACTCCACCTTCTTGCTGCTACAAAGCCTGCCTTCATCCATAACCCATGGTTGTTCACTCTGCTTGGAGCGCAACCTCCCTGTGGCCCTGTGTGGCACACAGTGTCCTCCTCGTCCATGCTGTGAGCATATGGGACTAACACACTGCTGCGGGCCTCACCTGCCCAGTGTGCGTGTTTGGCCACCCCTGTAATCCTAGGGTGGGAACCCCTCCTTCAGCAATGGGGCAAAGAAGAGGTGGTTAAAACAAATACAATTCTCTGTCATATCAAAGAACACAAAGGGAGGAGTAGGCTGCCGGGGAGAGTATTAACCATTTCCATTTGGACAGGACGACCCCTTCCCACTTCCCTTGTCTCATTCATCTGGTGAAATCCAAAGGCTCTCAACTCAGAGCCACTTCCTCAGCAAACCCAGTTCATGAGATTCTCTTTGTTCAAACCCCAAGCATGCCGCTGTTAGAAAGCTTGGACTGCAGGTGGACGCAGTGGCTCACACCTGTAATCCCCACATTTTGGGAGGCTGAGGCGGGCAAATCACCTGAGGTCAGGAGTTCGAAACCATCCTGACCAACCTGTAGAAACCCTGTCTCTACTAAAAATACAAAATTAGCCGGGTGTGGTGGTGCATGCCTGTGATCCCAGCTACTTGGGAGGCTGAGGCAGAAGAATTGCTTGAACCCGGGAGGCGGAAGCTGTGGTGAGCCGAGTTCGCACCATTGCACTCCAGCCTGGGCAAGAAGAGCGAAACTCCGTCACAAAAAAAAAAAAAGAGAGAGAGAGAGAGAGCGAGAGGGAGAGCTTGGACCACTACACGATGATAGTGCATGATTTCTCCTCTTCTCAGTGGAAATCCTCTCAGGCAGGAGCTTCAAGGACTTTAGGAACAGGGATGCACAGGAATCTTGGGTATTGTGTGCAGAAGATAAGAAGAGATGAGTTGCTCGGTCTTGTTGTCAGGAAACCAAGACCAGAGCATGGGCTCTGGATGAGTGAGGACACACACATGTTCTGGACTGAGCTGAAGGCTAAGCCAAGAGGTGCCGTGCTGGCTGAACTGAGAGAGAAATTGATCCAGCAGCACTGCTTCTGTGTGTCAGTGGAAGCAGAGTGGGCTGGGGGAGAGTGCTGGTGGGGAAAGTGAGCTATATGAATGGAAAATACCCAATCTGGAACCAAATCATCTTCTAGCTACAGAGGCAGCAGATTCTGAAATCATTTCAGGGGACACATTCCAGGCACTGCAATGGGACAGTGTGTGGATTTTTTTTTTTTTAACTACTTTCCTGGGATGGAGGTTTTATTTATTTATGTATTTACTCTGATATCCAGAAATCTGGAAGAATTGCACTGGCACATAAGTAATAATATAAATAATAATAGCATAAGCATGTATGTCAGGTACCTGACACCAATCTAAGTGACTTTCATGTATTTGCTCATTTTTCCTCACCACATCTCCCTGGAAAGGAGAGTCTATTAAATTCTTCATGTCATCAATACAAAAACCCATGCACAGAGACATCAAGTGATATGGCCAAGGTCACACAGCATCTGGTCCTAGAACCCACACACTTAAACACTCTGCTGTCGTCTTCAGATCTTGGAGCCATGTTCTACTTATCTCAGCATCACTAGTGTCTGTGTCAGAGGAAATGATCAGTATCCTTCTATCGAATGCATGAACGAAGGAATGGAACCTCATTTGCTAAGACATCGACACCCTCTGGGTGGCCTTTAGTCAATGTTACACACAGTTGTAATTTAAGACGGTAGTGACAAGATCTTGACCCTAAAACTTCATGGTGCCTCACCTGCCACTCTGCCATTATGTCTGGGGATATTTGGTTTTGTTCTTGTTTGTCCTAGAGGCTTTTTCTTCTTTAGGAACCACATGTTAAAATGAGGGGAGGGTTTACGGTGCTGCTGAAAGTTGAGGACTGATTCATTCATCCCATCAACCCCACCTTGGCCTAGAGTATTATAAGGCAAATGGCTCCCCTTGAGGTAAGCATGGATGTAGCAGCTAGGCCCTCCAGACAGCTCCCTTAAGGACTGCAGCAATGCAGGAAAGGTGAACGTGAGGGAGAAGCAAAGTCTCAGGTTCTTGTTCACCTCGCCCCAGGGAAGTCTCCATCCAGTATCCACTTTGAAGATCTGGTAATTGTGTCTTTTACTTACAGAAAAAAAAAAAAAAAAAAAAATAGCTTTTCTTAGGATTGGGGGCCCAGATAGGAGAAATGTCAACTCCAAACTTTTCCCGGAGGTGTCAGTCAATGTCCACGGCGGAATGGATGCCTCAATGCCCATGTTCATTCACCTGCAACTTCTATTTGACGTCTCTACTCACCGGGGCTGCCCGCTGCTTACTCTAACCCAAGTACATGCATGTGCAAAGGAATTATTGTCAGTTGCATTGCAAAAAGGATTCGCCAAACCCCCCTCTTTCCCACCTCTTTCCCACCCCAGCCTCGTGATGTGGGAAGACACTTTTCAGCTCAGGTTTCCCCCATGTTTTTCTCTTTCACACTCCATTTATTCAAGGCTCCTTAGTGGACAGCTTTCCTGCCGCCACTGTCAAATGACTCACAGTCCCTTGAATGTCCTTGCAGCACTGCCAATGCCTCTCTCAGTGATTTCCCAAGGTGGTTGGAAGATCCCTTTTCAAAGTTCTTGCTAATGACTTAGTAATGATTCTTTTGGCCTTCACAGGATTATAGAATATTCTAATAGCTATCTACTGTCAGTTCTTAATTTCATCTCCTTTTAGTCTTCGGTCTGATAATCAACAACTATAACTACCATGTTAACAATATTTGACATTTTTAAAAGCCATGATGTTACTTTAATCAATCCTCACAACAACCTTATGAAGTAGTATTTTTCTCATTTTACCACTGAGAAACAAGGCTCAGAGAAGTTAAGTGACTTACCTAAGGGCACATAGTAAGTAAGTTGCAGAATTGGGACTCAGCTGAGACTGTGTCCTCTGTTGGGGCTCAGAAAACAATACCCTATAATGTGGCACTTTGACATACTGAACTAAAGAAGCAACCTCAGGGTCTCTGTCTGACATACCCCCAACTTCCTGCCTCTCCGATCCTCTTTCCTGAAGCACTCTGTCTAGAATTTTATTTTATTTATCTATTCATATTTTATTTTGAGGCAGGATCTCACTCTGTTGCCCAGGTTGGAGTGCAGTAGTGCAATCATGGCTCACTGCAGCCTCAATGTCTTGGGCTCAAATGATCCTCCTACCTCAGCCTCCCGAGTAGCTGGGGGTACAAGTAAGCACTAACATGCCAGGCTAAATTTTTTGTTGTTGTTGTAGAAATGAGGTCTCCTTACATTGCCCAGGCTGGTCTTGAACTCCTGGGCTCAACCGATCCTCCTGCCTTGGACTCCGAAAGTGCTGGCATTACAGGCATGAGTCACACCACCCAGCCTAGAATTTTCTCATCTGACTAAAAAAACTTCCCAAAAGAAACGTGATTGTCTTAAGAACCCCTCCCTAGGAATCTCATCAAATAATGGATGATTAATCACCAGGAAGATTAATAAGGAATGACTGATCACCAGGAAGAGAAAGGACTGCTGGTCAGCCCAGGAAGATTAATAAGGAATGACTGATCACCAGGAAGAGAAAGGACTGCTGGTCAGCACCACATCCAGACATCCTTTCATCTATTCTTCCGAGGGAAGTGCCTGGATTATCTGGAGGACATTGTCTGCATAATAAGACAACCTTTGTTCCTGTGCAGTTTTGCCTCTCACCTTCTGAAATTTGTCACTCCTATCCAGCTTTCAAAAATCATCATTTGCAAAATAATGTCTGCCTCCTGGGTTTATACAGAGTATTCAAGCCTCATTCAACTGGCCCCTCTTCAAGTCTCACGCCTTGATATGGCTCCCATGTCCATGTGCACGGTAATGCATTCTGAATGCTTTTTTCTCTATTGTAAGTTCATTTGCAGCAAACCTTTAGAGGGCAGAGGAAAAGCTTTCCCTTGGCCCTTACTCTTCCAAGGCTGGATGTCCCCTTTTCCAACACCAACCTCCAGGGTAAAAAGTAGAAATGAAGCCGGGCCCGGTGGCTCACGTCTATAATCCCAGCACTTTGGGAGGCCGAGGCAGGCGGATCATCTGAGGTCAGGAGTTCGAGACCAGCCTGACCAACATGGTGAAACCCCGTCTCTATTAAAAGTACAAAATTAGGCCAGGCACAGTGGCTCAAGTCTGTAATCCCAGCACTTTGGGAGACTGAGGCGGGTGGATCACGAGGTCAAGAGATCGAGACCATCCTGGCCAACATGGTGAAACCCCATCTCTACTAAAAATACAAAAATTAGCTGGGCGTGGTGGCACGTGCCTGTAGTCCCAGCTACTCGGGAGGCTGAGGCAGGAGAATTGCTTGAACCCTGGAGGCAGAGGTTGCAGTGAACCAAGATTGCGCCACTGCACTCCAGCCTGGAGAACAGCAAGACTCTGTCTTAAAAAAAAAAAAAAAAAAAATGCAAAATTAGCCAGACATGGTGACGTGTGCTTACCTGTAATCTCAGCTACTCCAGAGGCCGAGGCAGGAGAATCGCTTGAACCCTGGAGGTGGAGGTTGCAGTGAGCCGCGATGGCACCATTGCACTCCAGGCTGGGCAACAAGAACAAAACTCCATCTCAAAAAAAATGAAATAAAAGCAGAAATGTCGGCCAGATTCTGTTTTTTTTTTTCCTAATTAAATGGACTATTTCAAATACACAAAATAGAAAGACTAGAATAGCATTGTGTTAGAACCAGCCCTTACTACCAGTTCCTGAGATGTAAGTGTTAAATGTTCAGGAATGTTGCAAGATGCCTGTTAAGTCATGGCTAGCTCGAAATTAGCCATGGTGGGAACCCACAGAAATTGGCAAACAGTTCAAATGTGAACTCGCCACTCCCCAGCCTTATTCCCAGTCCATCACTACCTGTTCCGGTCACCCAGCTTCAAGAATCATTATCAACTGGCTAATGTTCATTTATTGCTCTTGTCCCTGATGGCTTATTTTGCTGCAAATCCTAGACATCTTATCATTTAATCCATACAAACTTAATCCATATCTCTAAATGAGGAAGACTCCTTTTCTAACATATCTAAAATGACATTACCATGCCTAAATAACTCTGCAGTTTCTTAATATCATCAAATACCGAACAGAATATATTTATACAATTATTTGCTCAGCTCAGGATCCAAACTAGGGTCACACAGCGCTTTTTGTTAATATGTCTTGAGTCTCTTTTAATTCAATAGGTTTCTATTTTAGTTCACTGGGGTTGTAACCGCCCAAGGGAGTTGCCTGCTGCCTAGACAGAGCCAATTCATCAAGGCGGGGGAATTGCCATAGACAAAGAGTAATTCATGCAGAGCCGGCTGGGCGGGAGACCAGAGTTTTATTATTACTCAAATCAGTCTCTCCCAGCATTGGGGAGCAGAGTTTTTAAGGATAACTTGGTGGATGGCAGGGGAGCCAGTGAGCCAAGAGTGCTGATTGGTGAGGGATAAAACCATAGGGAGTCAAAGCTGTCCTCTTGCACTGAGTCAGTTCCTGGGTAGGGGCCATGAGATCAGATGAGCCAGTTTATTGAACTAGGTGGTGCCAGCTGACCCGTCAAGTGCAGGGTCTGCAAAATATCTCAAGCACTGATTTTAGGAACAGTTTAGGGAGGGTCAGGATCTTGTAGCCTCTGGCTGCATGACTCCTAAACCATAATTTCTAATCTTGTGTCTAACATTAGTCCTACAAAGGCAATCTAGTCCCCAGGCAAGAAGGAGGTCTGCTTTGGCAAATGGGCTGTTAAAGTCTTTGTTTAAACTATAAACTAAGTTTCTCTCAAAGTTAGTTCAGCCTACACCCAGGAATGAACAAGGACAGCTTGGAGGTTAGAAGCAAGATGGAGCTGGTTAAGTTAAAGCTCTTTCACTGTCGCAGTCATAATTTTGCAAAGGCGGTTCCAAACCTGGCTGGACGCAGCAGCTCACATCTGTAATCCCAGCATTTTGGGAGGCCAAGGTGGGCAGATCACCTGAGGCCGGGAGTTCGAGACCAACCTGGCCAACATAGGAAACCCTGTCTCCATTAAAAATACAAAAAAATGAGCCCGGTGTGGTGGCGTGTACCTGTAATCCCAGCTACTCGGGAGACTGAGGCATGAGAATCACTTGAACCCAGGAGGTGGAGGTTGCAGTGAGCCAATACCACCCCCCTGCACTCCAGCCTGGGTGACAGAGTGAGACCCTGTCTCAAGAACAAAACAAAACAAACAAACAAACAAACAAAAAGTACCACAAGCCAGGGGGTTTAAATGGCAGCAATGGATTATCTCACAGTTCTGGAGGCCAGAAGTCTGTGACAAGAGGCCGGTGGAGCTGGCTCCTTCTCAGGGCTGGGAGAGACATTCCATTCCATGCTGGCTACCTTTGGTGTTCCTTGGCTTACAGATGCATCACCTCTAGTTATACCATAATCTCCACATGGCATTCTCCCCATCTGTATCTGACTCCAAACTTTTCTTATAGGGACCCTAGGCACATTGGGTTTGGGCCCACTCTAATGACCTCATTTCAATTTTATTACCTCTGCAAAGACCCTATCTGCAAATAATGTCACATTCTGAAGTAGAGGAGATTAGTACTTCAACATACAGATTTTGGGAAGACTCAGTTAAACCCATAATAGTTTCCTTCTTTCTCTTTTTATTTCCTTGCAATTTAGTTGTTGAAGTATCCAGGACATTGTCCAGTTTCTTCTGAATGTTGCTGATTTCTTCCATATGATCCCATTTGTAACATGCTTCTCTGTCCTCCTGTGTTTCCCGTAAACTGGGTGGTAGACCTAATCCTATGACCAGATTCAGGTTTGACCATTTCAGCAAGAATACACCAGAAGGACTTTAATGAGAATGCCATGTGGAGATTATGGTATAGCTAGAGGTGATGCATCTGTAAGCCAAGGAACACCAAACATAGCCAGCATGGAATGGAGTGTCTCCCTTTTTGTGATGTTTTGACTGGTCACAGGCTCAAGAACTGTCGCCCTCATCCAACTGTTACTGGAAAAGGGTCCTGATCGAGACCCCAAGGCAGGATTCTTAAATCTTGCACAAGAAGGAATTCGGGATGAGTCCATAAAGTAAGGTGAAAGCAAGTTTATTAAGAAAGTAAAGAAACAAAAGAACAGCTACTCCATAGGCAGGGCAGCAGCATGGGCAGCTTGACTAAGTATACTTACGGTTTTTTTCTCAATTATATGCTAAACAAGGGGTGGATTATTCATGAGTTTTTTGGGAAAGGGGTGGGGAGTTCCTGGAGCTGAGGGTTGCTCCCCCTTTTAGACCATATAGGGAAGCTTCCAGACCATGCCATGGCAATTTGCCAACATGGCACTGGGTGGAGTGTCTTTTAGTATGCTAATGCTTTATAATTAGTGTATAATAAGCAGTGAGGATGACCAGAGGTCACTTTCATTGCCATTTTAGTTTTGGCAGGTTTGGACCAGCTTCTTTACCACATCCTATTTTTATCAGCAGGGTCTTTATGACCTCTATCTTGTAACCTCCTATCTCATCTTATGACTAAGAATGCCTAACCTGGAAATGCAGCCTCATTTTACCCAGTTCCTATTCAAGATGGAGTCGCTCTGGTTCCAATGCCTCTGACACAACCATATAAAGCTTTCCATCAGCTTTTCATATAATGACATCAATAGCCATTGCTGATCCATTATTATGATTTCATTATTTCATTAGAGATTGAAAAATGTAACTTAAAATTCTTAGTTCTAGGCCGGGCGCAGTGGCTCAAGCCTGTAATCCCAGCACTTTGGGAGGCCGAGACGGGCGGATCACGAGGTCAGGAGATCGAGACCATCCTGGCTAACCCAGTGAAACCCCGTCTCTACTAAAAAATACAAAAAAACTAGCCGGGCGAGGTGGCGGGCGTCTATAGTCCCAGCTACTCAGGAGGCTGAGGCAGGAGAATGGCGTAAACCCAGGAGGCGGAACTTGCAGTGAGCTGAGATCCGGCCACTGCACTCCAGCCTGGGCGACAGAGCGAGACTCCATCCCCCCCCCAAAAAAATTCTTAGTTCTTTGGCATTTATTATCTGAAATTCCTTCATAAAGAACTTTCTTGTAACAACTACTTGCTTACCCTGAAGTACAATTCACACAGGCAAGACAGGATAAATCATTCACTCATTTTCTTTATTGGCTTTCAAAATAATGACTTGGTTTCTGAGCACCTTCCCAAAGGGAACAATGAGGACAATTTTTGAGTATTAAAATTAACTTGTGGATTTTAACATACACCATTTCTTGCAGTTATTCTATTTGCTGTGGTTATTCTTCTTTTTGAAGCTCAAAATGTTCCATCTTTGCCCAGTGAGAGTCCCTTCAAGTTGGTTTCAGAATGCTTTTTTTTGAGTCAGAGTCTCACTCCATCACCCATGCTGCAGTGCAGTGGTGCAATTTTGGCTCATTGCAACCTCTGCCTCCCGGGTTCAAGCAATCCTCCTGCCTCAGCCTCCCAAGTAGCTGGGATTACAGACACACACCATCACACACAGCTAATTTTTGTATTTTTAGTAGAGACGTGGTTTCACCATGTTGGCCAGGCTGGTCTTGAACTCCTGACCTCAGGTGATCCACCTGCCTCAGCCTCCCAATCTGGAATTCTTATGATGCAACTCCAGAGGCTTTGATAGTCTCCTTGCTTTCTAGTAAATCAACATGCTCTAGGTTCATCTTGTTCACTTCTTGTCCCAAACCTAGAATCAGCTATTCATCCAAAGAATGTTGGTTTCTTTTATTGGAAATTGGCATTTAGAGTCAAATATCTGAGTGCTAATAATGCTCATTGCTAGATTATTTATAGACTTTTTAGTGAACAGTGGTTAGAAATACTTTTTTAAAATTTTATTTTATTTTAGAGATGGCATAACTGGCCTCAAGCAATCCTCCTGCCTCAGCTTCCCAAAGTACTCGGATTACAAGCATGAACTTACAAGCTCCTACAGGAGAAATACCATTATAAGAGAAATACCATTATAAGAGAAGATATATCATGAGTTCATACCAATATTATCTACTTAAATTTAGAGTTACAGGGTTTGTATGTAAACTGTTCAATTTTATTCTTGCAACTCTTTTAAACTGAAAACCTTGGTTCCTAAAAACTTTAACATAATTATTATGAGTATATATTTGCACGTACATATATACACAGACATATGTTTCAAATGAACAATACCAATATAATTACCAAATAAAGATGTAATTAATAAGTATTATTATTGAACACAATTTAAAATTTACTTATAGTTGTTTGGTCCATTAAGATATAATCCACTGGGGATGTATTTATATTACAGTACTTTAAAGTCACATGAAATAGTTCCTTTATATGTGGTTGACCCTTCTGCTCAACAAAATTGAGAAGTTAAGAAATTAACAAGGTTAATTTTTTTCCACTTTACTTTCGATTTTGAAGGATAGTTTTCTATTTTTATTCACTTTTATTTTGTAATTATATAAAACATTTACATAAGTCCAAAGTCAAATCAACAAAATGTGACTCAGAGAGTCCGGCTTCCATTCTCACCTCTCCAACCTGTCCCTTCTCCCTGATAAGTAACTGTTTTTATTAGTTTCTGCTTTATCCTACCATATAAAAAATTAAGCAAATAGGACTCTGTGTGTTTTCCCTCTTTCTTATATATAGCTTGGCATTTTATTGTTTCTGAAACCTTGCTTTTTTCACTCATATCCTGGAGATCTAGAGAGTTGAAATCTGAGTTCTCTCAATAACAACTTTCATCATCAAACACAAAAACATTTTCCTATCACAACTGCAAGGGTAACAGGAAGACGGAATGCCCCAATCAGTGTCAGAAGTTCTTCCTAAGTGAAAATGAAACCATCAGCTTGAACTTCTTTAGGCAGCTTGTTAAAGCTATCTGGGCCTCCCAAATAATCCTGTGAGTAACTTTCTGTATTCTAAGAGAACACGAATCACAATACTTGTGATTAGCTGCATGGCACTTGGAAAAGACAGAGCAGGGTTTATAGGAAGGACATGTGTGGGAGGAAGGGCGGGGTTCAGCCCTGGTATCCCGGCTCCCTGGCAGTGGAGCCTTGAACCAGGGGTGAGTTAATTCCTCACTCAAAGTGTTAGCATGAGAACGAAGTGAAATGAGGTCTGTTCAGTGCCAGGTACAGGGTCTGACAGATAATGGAACTAAAAATGTGGTGGTTATAATTGTGATTTTCAATAAGTTCTTTCACATACATAGTCCCATCATAATTCTCAGAAAAATATTTTGAGGTAACTATCACAGCTGGCATAGTTCAGTTTTCGATGAAGTTTATGACACAGTGGAGCTATGTTCTGGTGTGCTGCCTCTTCGTTTAATGTAGGTTTAGGTATCTCTTGTATAACCTGAATACACAACACGTGAGGCCCTGGTTCTGGACTTGAACTGTGGTTTTATTATATGAAATAAAGAGATTTTAACCACAGAATAGCTGTTATTCTGACAGACTGCTCCTTGTATCTCTGATTAATTTATGTCATGCTTGGTTCTTAATCAAGAGTCAACCAATAATTAGATCAGGGTCCCTGCAGGAAACTATGATCCCATTTATGACAATCCATTATGTGATTTAAATTGCAAGAAGGAACCACGGGGAAAAGGGGAGTATAAACCTCATTTATAAATTAGACCTTGACTTTTAGTTGAGCGATTCCCTCTAACTGGATCATTCCCATGATCAAAAGACATTTTCCTTAGAAGTAAATATTATCCCTGTGACCTTTTATACAAAAAGACATGAAATTATTGGATGATACTTTTGAGAAGACACATTTTGAGACATTAAATCTCTGTATGTGTGTGTGTGTGTGTTCTAGTACATTTCCTCTAGCCTAGTGGTTATCAAACTTACCTGCACATTAGAATCCCAGGAAAGACAGATTGTGAGAGGTACAAAAACCCTCTGACATGGCTTGCCTCTGTTTCCACACAAATCTCATGTTGAACTGTAATCCCCAGTGTTGCGGGAGAGAGCTGGTGGGAAGTGATTGGTTCATGGAGGTGGATTTCCCCCTTGCTATTTTCATGATAGGGAGTGAGTTCTCATGAGACCTGATGGTTTAAAAGTACGTAGTAGCTGGGTGTAGTGGCTCATACCTGTAAACCAAGCACTTTGGGAGGCCAAGAAGGCTGGATCACCTGAGCTTGGGAGCTTGAGAGTAGCCTGGGCAACATGACGAAACCCCGTCTCTACTACAAATACAAAAATTAGCAGGCCGTGGTAGCACGTGCCTGTAGTCCTAGCTACTCAGGAGGCTGAGGCACAAGAATCACTTGATCCTTGGAGACAGAGGTTGCAGTGAGCTGAGATCATGCCACTGCTTTCCAGCCTAGGCAATTGAGCAAGACTCTGTCTCAAAAAAAAGTGTGTGGCACATCCCCCTTAGCTCTCTCTCCTGCACATCCTCGTAGCTCTCTCTCCTGCTCCACCATGGTAAGACGTACTTGTGTCCCCTTTGCTTTCTGCCATGATTGTCAGTTTCCTGAGGCCTCCAAGCCATACTTCCAGTACCGCCTGTGGAACTGTGAGTGAATTAAACCGCTTTTCTTCATAAATTACCCAGTCTCAGATAGTTCTTTATAGCAGTGTGAGAACCGACTAATACACCCTTTCTTGGGGTCTGGATTGGGGCCCCTTTCTGGTAACAAAGTAACAATTTAACTTAAAAATTAACACATTCAAACATGCAAAATATACTTCTTTATAAGAAAAAATAAAATTATTTACTTCAAATAGGAATAGCAGAGGGTTAGTATCTATATACTAAGAAGTCCTTTTAAAGTAGTGGGTAAAAACACAAATAGGAAACAGATACATGGGGAAATGTCCAATCTCATCAGTAAGCTGATGTAAATTTTTAAAAGAATCATCGTTTATCTTCTAAATTAGCAAAAGGTTTTTAAAGACAGGACTTTATGCTGGTGAGTTTATGATAAAATTAGCACACCCTTCACTGCTGTTGATATTGTCAGTTTATACAACTCTTTGGCAAAGCAAACTGATAACATATATTCATTTAAACAAGATATTCATACCCCATGCTCCAGTTATGCAATTCTTGAGAATTTGTCCCAAAAATGCCTCCTTAATTCAAGTGAAGGAAAAAGCTCTATGAAAGAAAAACATCAAAATAGCAAAAAATTAGAAAAGAAATGCATATGCAAAAATGGCAGCATAATCAATAAATTATGGTATATTATCTCTCTGTATACAGCTACTTGATAACTACAAAGCCTATAGGCCATCATGAGAAAATGTACATATTATACTGAAACAATATAAATTATATAAAAAGGTATATTCTGTTTATATTTGCATTAAAATATAGATGTATAAACAAAAATTAAAAGAGTTTACCAAAATGAAATGTTTATGCTTTTACACCCTCTGAGCTAGACTTCATTTATTCAGTACAAATTATTTTATTTTATTTTATTTATTTATTTACAGATGGCGTCTTGCTCTGTTACACAGGCTGGAGTGCAGTGGCATGATCTTGACTCACTGCGACCTCCGCCTCCTCGGTTCAAATGATTCTCCTGCCTCAGCCTCCCAAGTAGCTGGGATTACAGGTGCACACCACCAAGCCTGGCTAGTTTTTGTATTTTTAGTAGAGACAAGGTTTCACCATGTTGGCCAGGCTGGTCTCGAACTCCTAACCTCGGGTGATCCACACGCCTTGGCATCCCAAAGTGCTGGGATTACAGGCGTGAGCCACCGTGCCCGGCCAGTACAAATTATTTTAGTGTCTATCCTCTCAAAAGATAAAGTCCCTTAAAAACCAAGAGGCATTGTGGTCAGGCTGCACTCTTGCTTCGGGTGGAGAATGTGTTGATTTGTGTGTTAACATGAGTCACATGCTGGGGAGAGAGGAGTACATGCCCAGTGTATTCACCGAATGTGGCTCCTGTGCTTTTAAAAATCCCCTTGGCTTTTCTTGCTAACAGCTGAAATTAGGGGAATCAGTGGGTGTGTCTGCATCATACTGAGAATTTCCCTTTTCATAAGAAAGCACTGGGGCCACCTTTTTTTTTTTTTTTTTTTTTTTTTTTTTAGGCAGTCTTACTCTGTCGCCCAGGCTGGAGTGCAACGAGTGACATCATAGTGAAGATCACCTGCAGTCAACCCCCCAGGCTCAGGTGATCCTCCCACCTCAGCCTCCCAAGTACCTGGGACTACAAGCTTGGAACACCAGGCCTGGCTGAATTTTTGTATTTTTTTTGTAGAGATGGGGTTTTACCGTGTTGCCCAGGCTGGCTTTGAACTCCTGAGCTCAAGCGACCTGCCCACCTTGGCCTCCCAAAGTGCTGGATTACAAGCGTGAGCCACCACACCCAGTGACAACTAACTTTTTTATAATTCCAAATGCATTCCATAACTGCCCTGCTCTGCCTTCTTCCGTCCACCATCTGTTTCCCTTGTGATAAGTCTTCACTTCCCTCCTGCTCCCACCTCATTAAAGCAGGCCTGGCTTTTGGCAAGGTGATGGAGGGGAACAGTTTTCTGAATGTGCCTGCAGCCAGGAGCCCACCTTCCTTCCCAGCATAGTCATCATCCTCCCTCCCCACCCCCTGGCACATAAGAATGCCTGTTGCAGAAAAGCCCCAGTGTGGACATCTGACCACAGTGAACATCAGGCGTACATGCACTAGAGGCCTTCCATGAGCCTAAGCTCTCATATGTTGAAAAGGTACCAATGACACTATTAACTTGGAGGAGAAGCATCTAAATGAAGTGATATAGGGCATTTTTCTTTTTTATTAGAAGGTTTAATTAGAACATCTCCCTGAGTGTTTTAATTTCAGGATGGACTCAAAGAAATGGCTTTAAAATAGTCCCTCTAGAATTGGTCAATTGGTTTCCTTAGCAAGGTTGAAAAGATATTTTGAGCCATCGTTTACTAGTTTAGATACTGAAAATGTTCAAGAAAAATTGCTTCTAGTTTAGAAAGATGTTTCTACTGAGATTTGACGCCCTTCCAACTATTTCTACCTCTCCCCTTTTGAATTTTAACTTTTACTCTACTTACGAAAGGATTCATTTGGCCTTGAACACTAGAAATTAACTGTTTCCCTAAGGAAGGCAAGGAGAGAGGGGGGATCCGGGAGAGAGAGAGTGCTCTGGTACCTCCTCCTCTTCTTCTCTCTCTCTCTCTCCCTCCCTCTCTCTCTCCTTGCCATGTGGAGATCCAGGGAGAAGGTGGCACCGTGCAAGCCAGATAGAAGGCCCTCACCAAAACCCAAATCTGCCAGTGTTACCGGGGATCTTTGTTCTTAGAGCTCCCAAGATGGCGGCAAGCCTCTTATTCCCTGATCTGGGGTTCTTGGCCTCACTGATTCCAAAGAAGGGAATCTTGGGCCATGCGGTAAGTGTTATAGCTCTATTAGAAGCCATGGGTTATGGAAGAGAACCGTGGAACCCAGCGACTAGTGTTCAGCTCGATGAGGACGAACACTGGCACTTAGCTGTGCAGGAACAATGGCGAGGCTTTAGCCCGATCGAGAGCGGCAATGGGCGCCTTGCTGGATCAGGAGCACAGTGGACACCCTGCCAGATCCGGAAGGGTGGAAGTCAGTGGCAGGTCTGCGATGGCCGCAAACAGCAGTGGTGGACAGTGAGCGAAAGTTCAACTTCAGCGGTAACAAACACGGACCAGAAGAGTGTGCAGTTGCAAGATTTAATAGAGTGAAAACAGAGCTCCCTTACAAAGGGAGGGGACCCAAAGGGGGTTGCCATTGCCAGCTCGAATGCCTGGGTTTATATGTTGATCATTGTCCCTCCCCCTGTGCTGTCAGGCATTAGATGATTGGCTATTTCTTTACCTCCTGTTTTTGCCTAATTTGCATTTTTGTGAGCTCTCTTTACTACCTGATTGGTTAGGTGTGAGTTGAGTTGCAAGCCCCCTGTTTAAAGGTGGATGTGGTCACCTTCCCAGCTAGGCTTAGGGATTCTTAGTCAGCCTAGGAAATCCAGCTAGTCCTGTCTCTCACCAGCATCTTAATCTTGGACTTCTAGCCTCTGGATCTATAAGAAATCATTGTCTGTTGCTTAAGCCGCCCAGTCTATGGGCAGCTTGTTTGTTATCGTAGCAAGATGACTAAGACACACATATAATACAATATCACATATTTTTTAAGAATGTGGTTACTTCACTTGCACATAATTGGTTTCCTTTACAATCCTATGTATTTCCTTTTATGCATTTGAAACCATTATTTTAAGAATAGGTCCATAGACTTCTCCAGTGAGGTCCAAGCACAAGAAAGATCACAAAACAGACTCTCCTTCCTTTCCTCCATCTGGGCCACATCTTCTCTTAACAAGAATAGCTTCCTTACACCTCCCAGATTGAGGAATGGTGGGTGACAACACGGTATAATAAAGCTTGTTTTATGGTCTTTGCCCTTGTAGATCAGGGTCTCCACTCTCTTCCGCTATCACAGACTTTGCCCTCTAACCTCAGCCACTATCTGACAAGCATCTGCTGGTTGGGGGAGAGGATGTGCACAGATGGGTGTATACCCAACGCTGCTCCCGGGAAAGAATTCCAAAGCCACCAGATCTTACCAAGGGTGACCTTCACACAGAACAGTACATGGACACAACCCCCCAGGACTGTGGGTGGCGCAGTTGGAAGGCCACCATTAATTGTGGAGTTATGTTAAGGCTTACACTGATTCTATGCTATGATTTCATTTTGGAATAAAAAACCAGAACCCTGTATTCCATCTTGCCAGAACTGCTTGCTAGTGATTTGAACTCAAGAAATCTGGTACAGGCAGGGTGTGGTGGCTCATGCCTGCAATCCCAGAACTTCGGGAAGCCAAGGCAAGGAGATCACCTGAGGTCAGGAGTTCAAGACCAGCCTGGCCAACAGGCGAAACACTGTCTCTACTAAAAATACAAAAAATTAGCCTGGCATGGTGGCGCGCACCTGTCATCCCAGCTACTTGGGAGATTGAGGCAGGAGAATCACTTGAACCTGGGAAGTGGAGGTTGCAGTGAGCCGAGATCGCGCCACTGCACTCCAGCTTGGGAGACAGAGCAAGATTCTGTCTCAAAAAAAAAGAAAGAAAAGAAAAAAAAGAAATGCGCTACAGGTTTGAACTTCAGTCTCTTCATCTTTCAAATGATGGCTACAACTGCAAAGGTTTATTTTTCAAAACATGTTCTCTCTCTGTCTCTCTCTCTAAATTCCTTCTTCCTTAATTTGAGAGCTACTAAATTTGAGCTTTTTAATTTTAGTATTATTGGATGGTAACCCACTTTCAGAGATGGGAAGCTGGACATCTTGAAGAAAGGAATTTCATCTTAAAGTCCATTATATTTTTAATCTAAACTGCTTGGACTAAAATGGCTTGCTTTAGGACAGGGCTGGGCGTGACTTTATAGTTTGCTTTGTTCTGTTTTGCTTTATCTAGAATCTGTGTTTTAATATATCAGCTCTAGGTGGCAGTAATGTACCATGAAGATGTGTGCTTTACCAGGTAGCCGGCTGCCAAGTTTCAAGTCTTGAGGCGGAAGAGAACCTTAAGGAAAATTTTAATGTGATTACTGGGTGCCAGTGCCACCTAGACACTCTGTGAGCAGGTCAACTCACGACTGTTGTCCCCGGGGACTACCTTGGAGGAAGGAAGGAAAGCTACAGGCTCATGAATACATTACAGGAAGGATGCTATGAAGTATTTTATGGTAGAGGGATTTTTCCAAACCTGTATATACTCTATCTCTCGCTCTCTCTACACACACACACACATACACACACACACACAAGGAAAAGAAAAGCTACTTCTTCAAAACAAGCTTTGTTTATATAATCAACTCATGATCCCCTCCTCTTCTTTTTTCCTTTCCTAACTCTAAAAAAACAATTTTACTATTCATTTGTCTCTAAGGTGAATGAGCTAAGATACGGTAGTAATGTATAGTACTAGAGTAGTCGCATATAGTAAGCATATGTGTATATACTGAAGAACGTGAGCCTGAGAGGAGAGCACATTTGAGGGACAGTATATTCTTCATTGTTCATTCCTTTAGATTTCTTTTAGTTTGGTTTTTTCTTTTTTGAGGCTGAGTCTCACTCTGTCACCCAGACTGGAGTGCAGTGGTGCAATCTTGGCTCCCTGCAACCTCCACCTCCTGGGTTCAAGCGATTCTCCTGCCTCAGCCTCCCGAGTAGCTGGGATTACAGGCACACACCACCATGCCTGGCTAACTTTTGTATTTTTAGTAGAGACGGGGTTTCACCATTTTGACCAGGCTGGTCTTGAACACCTGACCTCAAGTGATCCACCCGCCTCGGCCTCCCAAAGTGCTGGGATTACTGGCGTGAGCCACTGCGCCCGGCCTCATCTGGATTTCTTTACAAGAGCTTACGTATCCGTTTCCTCATCTGTAAAATGAGGTTAATAGTTCCACCTTCGTATGGTTGTGATGAGGATTAAAGTGGTCCACAGATACACAGGTGATGAGCTGCCTGACGCACACACAGGAAGATGCATGTGGACGCTAGCTGTGACTACTGTCAGTATTACCCAAGGCTCTTTGCTTTTTCAAATTTTTGTTTAAAGTATTTTGCAGAGACGAAGTCTCACTATGTTGCCCAGGCTAGTCTCTAAATCCTGAGCTCAAGTGAACCTCCTGCCTCAGCCTCCCCAAAGCCCTTTGCTTTTTATATGAAGGAGTAGAGAAGCGATCTGCGCACAGTCACTTAGGGAGAAAAGAAGAGGAGTATAGAGAAACACACCACACATACCCACCACCCCCCTCCACACACACAGGGACACAGATACACACACACAGACACACACACACAG
>NC_045438.1:154510606-154553550 GCF_002776525.5 Piliocolobus tephrosceles
AGACACAGATACACACACAGGCACAGATACACACGCACAGACATATCACACACACGCACATGCATGCATACACACAGCCTGTACAGAATATAGGGAGATGTGAAACCCCATCCATAAGGCTGCTAAAGGCAGCTAAAAGGGGGAGGATGAAAATGTAAAGGTGGTGTGGTAAGGTTTTGGCTAATTTACCTCGTTAGGATGGATGAATAGTAAAACTGGTTTTTTAGGTTTAAGAAAGATAAAGGGAGAGAAAGGATCATGAGCTGATCATAGGAACAAACCCTGTTTTGGGAAAGCAACTTCTCTTTTCTCAGTATCTGGGGTTCCTGGGATGTGTGTAGTAGTGCGTGACAGCACAGCCAAACATACTGAGAGTGGCCTTTCTTTATAGGAACGGAGGCACTGTCCCACACTGCGGCTCTGTCGTGGGTGGAGATGGGTGCTGTGGAATCAGAACAGATTTGCTCTGCCAGCGACCCCTGTGTAGTCCTCCGGTGTTCCTTTGGGGTCATGTATTGATTTATGTCTCTGACTTTGAGACAAATACATGAAAATCCAAACTTAAAACTCAAAAGTGACTGGGAGACTCTTCAAATAGGAAGAAAATTCTACACTTTACAAAATAATTCACCATTGGACTCCCTTAAATCACTGATGGAGAGTATGATTACGTTTCCATAACACCTCACAGAACTGTAGTAAGGGGCCATTGTATCCAAGGATCTTTTCTTTAAAGTAGATTCCTTAGAAAGCAAAAAGGTTTACAAAAAAAGAATTACTCTCATGAAGATGAGTCAGTTGATATGATCCATGCAGATACTGTCTCGGAAGAAAATGTTCATGTAGCTGGTAAATTTCTGACATGATGGGAAAGGTTTCTGGGTGTCCTTCAATTCTCTTCTCTCTTCTCTTCCCATTATTTATTTATTTATTTATTTTTGAGACTGAGTCTTCCTCTGTCACCCAGGCTGGAGTTCAGTGGCATGATCTCGGCTCACTGCAACTTCTGCTTCCTGGGTTCAAGCAATTCTCCTGCCTCAGCCTCCCCAGTAGCTGGGATTACAGGCATGTGCCACCACACTCGGCTAATTTTGTATTTTTAGGAGAGACAGGGTTTCACCATGTTGGCCAGGCTGGTCTCGAACTCCTGACGTCAGGTGATCCTCTTGTCTCAGCCTCCCAAAGTTCTGGGATTACAGGCGTGAGACATCATGCCCAGCTCCTAATTATTTATTATTATTATTATTATTTATTTTGTGAAAGTTTTTACCCCTGTGACTAGGGGAAGACAGAATTTTAGCCCTTATATTCCAGCAGATGTGGTTTTCCAAAAGCAATGGTGAGGCTGAATGAGGAACGAAAAGATGAAAGCTTTCCACTCTCAGGAGGCTCCATGCTTTGAGCTTCCTAAGAAGTTGTACCAAAGGTAGACATCACTGCTCAAGCTTCCAGACTGCTTCACAATTGCAAACAAAGATCTGAAAACTTGTTCTGTTACACTTCCTGGGAACGTTTTTAATTAAATCAGTGACCAAATTTGCAAATATTCTCCATCGGAAACTTTTATATTTGGCAGGAGCTGCAGACTGTGATGTCAGCCTCTGATTTGAAAACCTGGCCTTTCTAAGAGAATAATAGAAGTTATAAAGAAAAAAAAAATGTGTCTGTGCCAAATCAACAAAAAATAATAAAAGTTTATAAGATTCTAAATTGAATTTTGTAATTTTCCCCAAAAGATACTAGGAAGAATACCAACTTGCTTTAGAGGTTAACCAATTAATTAATGTGGAAAGCTGAAAATATATTATTCCAAGATTGCTGTGTAGTTTATAAGCTGAGATATATGTTTATTTTTTGCTTTCTAGATACTATAGAGGAAAGACTGTGCCTCTTCTTATTTTCTATTGCTTATTTTGAGACCCCATTGCCCTGGCTGGAGTGCAGTGATGATCATAGCTCACTGTAGCCTCAAACTCTGAGGTTTAAGTGATCTTCCCACTTCAGGCTCCCAAGTAGCTGGGACTACAGATGCACACCACCACACCTAGCTAATTTTTTTATTTTGTTATGTTTTGTAGAGATGAGGTCTCTCTATATTGCCCAGGCTGGTCTCGAACTACTGGCCTCAAGCAGTCCTCTTGCCTTGGCCTCCCAAAGTGCTGAGATTACAGGCATTAGCCACTGTGCTGGCCACCTCACTGTATCTATTCATGTGCTGTTCAGATTATTTAATTAAATGCTTGTTGATCTGATTTGCTGGAAGTCTAGAAGTCTTTGGCATGAGATAACATTATATTAGAAAGATAACTGGATTGAGGCTTTAAAGATCAAGCCTCATCTTATCTTTGTTGCACCTTATCTTTGTAGAACAATTTATAGTTTACCAAGCTCTTAGAGTACAACCTATTACATTGTAATATACGACCTACTGCATTTGATCATCATAGCTACCCTGTAACATAAAAGGCAGTATTGTTATTCAATACTGTATAACACTGGTCATGTTGAATTAGAGACCATCCTAAATATATTCTTTTAACCTAACTCTTCATGTATTGCAATATACATAGGTGAGAATTTTCCAAGTCTTCAAATTCTCGTTCCTTTTTGCTTATCATTTTCTTCTTCATCTGAACTCTGTGCTCTCACATTCTGCTGTAAGTGGTAAAGAGAAACCAGGCCACACCTTCAACATTTTGCTTAGGGATTTCCTCAGCTAAATATCCAAGTTTGTCACTTACAAGTTTTACCTTCCACAAAACACTAGAACACAATTCAGCCAAGTTCTTTGCCACTTTGTAACAAGGATCATCTTTCCTCCAGTGCCCAAAACATGTTCTTCATTTCCACGTGAGACCTCACCAGAAGCATATTTAATGTCCATATTTCTATCAACAGGCTCTTTGTGGAACTAGGTTTTTCTAATATGGCCTCAAAACTCTTCTAGCCTTACCCAGTTCCAAAGTCACTTTGAATTTTTTGGTATTTGTTATATCAGCACCCCACTCTCAGTACCAAAATCTGTATTCATCTATAGGGCTTCCATAACAAAGTAACACACACTGGTTGGCTTAAACAACAGAAATTTATTTCCTAACAGTTTTGGTGGTTTGAGATCCAAGATCAAGTTCAGCTGGTTTCATTCCGAGGATTCTCTCCTTGGCTTGTAGATGGCCATCTTCTTCCAGTATCTTCACTTGGTCTTTCCTCTATGCATGTACATATCTGTGTCACAACTCCCTCTTCTTATAAGGACACTGGTCATGTTGGATTAGGAACCACCCTAAAGATCTTCTTGTAACTTAATTACTTATTTAAAGACCTTATCTCCAAATACAGTTACATTCTGAGGTTTTGAGGTTAGGACTTTAACATATGAATTTGGGGGGACACTATTCAGACCATAAATGGCAGTAACCTACAGATGAGAATTAGACCACCAATGAGAATATTCACATGCATAGACACTTAAAGTCACATGGCTAGTATAATGAAGACCCAGAAATTTTGATTTTTTAATTCAGTCTATTAAGGTGACAAAATGTATTGGAAATATGTGATCCAAGTAAGTAGATCTATGAATGGTTTCAGGAAATAAGACACAAACATAAGTTATAGCCACAGGAAATACCCGTGATTTTTGACATAGCTACTCCAAATTTGACATATCACAACATGCTGTAAGCATGCCTGTCTTGATCTATTTGTGCTGACATAACAAAATATCTGAAACTGGATAATTTATAAAAAGAGAAATTTATTTCTTATAGTTCTGAAGACTGGGAGATCCAAGATCAAGACACTTACAACTGGTGTCTGGTGTGGGACCTCTTGCGGTATCCTCACATGGTGGAAGGGGTGAAAAGGGCAAAAAGGCACTTCTAGAATGCTCCCTTCAACCTCTTTTTATCAGAGTATTAATCCATTCATGACTTAATCACTTCCTAAAGGCCCCATCTCTTAATATTATTCCATTGGTGATTAAGTTTTAACATATGAATTTTGAGGGTCACATATAGACCACATATAGACCATAGCAATGCCTAACATTTTGTGTAAATTGTTTGAAAGATTAAATACATGGCAATGCTATTATATTAAAGCTTAAATATTTTTTGTTGTGTTTTTAGAATTAAACGATCATTCATCTTCCCCAGAATTATAATCCTAAAAGTTAAGGAGAAGATCATATTTTCATCTCTACCCTCTGAAGGCTATAAATCTCTTCAAACAGAATTCGAACATAAACCATCCTTCTCAGTGAATATAAGAACAGGCACTATGGGATGAATAAAAACCAGTTCAGTCACTATCAAACCAACAAAATCACTGACCACAGCTCTGTTTGGCAGTGCATCATCTCTTGTGCTGACCTGGAAATCAATCAACTCTAACTAGCTACTTCATTGCCAAGGTCACTGGCTTTGTCTCTGACCTAGAGCAAAGCATCCTCTAACCAAGCTGGATCTCTGCTTTGTAAACTGGGGATTATCTATCACAGAGGCTTAGGATCACATTGGAAATGCACTTTATAATAGATATGCATTTATTAAAAGTAGGGAAGAAACAGTTTTAAAATGTTGCTCTTCAAGTGTAAGCCTGCTCTTGGATTTTAAAAATGTCTGTTTTACACATAATACCATATGTGGATATTTATGTTTGAAAAGAATCATGTAATAGATTAAAGCATCATTCTTGTCCAAACAAAAAAATGATATGAAATTGTCTTTTAGATATGTCATTAAGACCACTGGGTGTTCCAAGAAGAAAGGAGAACACAACTCCTAGCACCTAAGTCCACATCTTTTTATCATTGGAACTTTATGAGAATACGTTTGGAGCAAAACAAAACCAACTGAATTCTAAACTATCACTCATCTGATGGATCCAGAAAAAGAGGGGACTGGAATCATTTTCCACCAAAGTCCTTTTGGGTCCAAAAATCAGAGGTCAATGCTCAAATTTTTTTGGTTGTTGTTGGGTAGAACCAGATAAAACCTCAAGACCCTTTCATTCAAGGGCATTGAGGATGCAAACTCTGCACAGGACAAAAGTGCCTGCAGTCATCAGGCAGCTCCAGGCAGTAAAACAAAATCTGACGGTTACACTATTTCTCCCTGAGCTTGTCTTTGCTTCTATAATAATTAATTTAAAAAGGCACTTTAGCACTTGTGCCAAATAATGAAATATTCAATTAAAAATGCAACCAGCTGGCTTTTCAACCTTTCTAGCAAGTCATGATCAGAACTGCCCTTTGATGAGCAGCTTCTGTGCCGGACACCTCTTGGCAGGCCTCCAAGGGAGGACGGGCATGAGATGCAGGAGTGGTCAGATGGCATCACTGCTGCTGAGGCAGAGCCAGCTCAGTGCTCTGTGCTGTGGGCTGGCAGTGGCTCCTCACAGTCTTCCTGGAGGTTCCTGCAGCACAGTTATCCACCAGAGAGTGAATTGTTCCCACAGTCTCCCAACTGGGCTTCCACCCCTGCCTCTCTGTCATCTATTTTCCACACAGCAGCCAGAGCCATCCTTGTAAAATACAAGTCGTGTCATGTCGCTCCTCTGGCCAACCCTCCAATATCTCCCAGCACAGAGAACAAAACCAAGCATCCTTGCTGGGACTTGATTTGGTCCCCATCACCTCTCCGACCTCACCTCCTACCACTTTCTCATTCCCTGTCTCTGCATGAGCCTCCTGGCCTCCTGGCTATTTCTCAGAACACTTTGGGCATGTGCCCTCCTCACTCCCCTGGTGCATTCTGCTCCCTCTGGCTAGAATGTTCTTCCTCCAGATACTCAGTGACTTGCTCTTTCACTTCATTCAGGTCTTGGTCAAATGTCACCTCATTAGAGAAGCCTTCCTTCTCCCCCATCACTCTGTCTCCTCCCCATCACTCTTTCTTGTTTGAAACAACCTCAAACTTCATGAGAATTTGCAAAAAGAACACAATGAATTTCTGCCCTGAACTATTTGGGTGTAAGACACCCACATGGTGCCCCATCACCCTTAAATATTTAAGTTTGGGAGTTCGACAAACAAAGACATTCTCCCACACAATCACAATTCAACCATCAGGATAGGAAAGCTGACTCTGGTACATTCCTGTTATCTCATCTTCAGACCTCAGTCAAGTTTCATGAGTTGTCCCAACAACACTTTTGTTGCCAAAGGACCCAATACAGAAACCTGCATTGCAGTTACTTGTCATGTTACCTTAGCATCCTCCAACATGAAACAGGTCCTCCATCTTGCATTGACTTTTGTGACTCTGACACTTGTGAAGGGACCAAGCAACTGATTTTGTAAAATGCCCATTCATTTTGCTTTGCCTGATGTTTCACCATGATCAAATTCAGGTTACACATCTCTGGCAGGAAAATCACAGAAAGGATGCTGTGTTCAGAACCAACTACATTACATGCAGGGATCACTGCAAAATGAAAATACTGTAGACGGACCCCTCATTAAAAAATTACTAAGACTTTCAAGAAAGCGACAGCAGAGCATTAAACCAAACATATGCCCCTTCTGAGCACCGGGCCCTGTGCTACTGCAGAAGTCCATGAAACTGGCCCTGACTGTGATCTTCACGTTGCATCTCATCAAATGGCAAGTGATTCTCCTTAGTATATTACTGATGATGTTACCTTTAATCACTCTATTAAAGTGGGTTGACCAGGCTTCCCCACTATAAAGTTAATATTTCCCTGTTTGTAGTGTTTGGGGGAAGATATTTTATATTTACTTAGTTCTATCAATATGAACGTATGGTTTCTGATTTTATTCAATGGTTTATAATGCACTACTGTATTTATTTATTATTTTTAATTTACCTGCAGTCCACTTGGCTTTCTTTGGTGTACAGTTCCATGAGTTTTAATACAAGTGTAGACAACTGTACCCAACCTAAAAATGAGGGTACACAGCACTTCCACACCCACCAGAATTCCTTCATGTTGTCCCTTTGTAATAAAATCTTCCCCCTCCTCCTAGTCACTGGAAATCACTGAACTTGGTCCTAAAGTTTTGCCTTTTCTAGAATGTCCTATAAATAGAATCATGCTCCCTATAACCTTTTGAGACTTGAGTGTTTCATTTAGCATAATGCCCTTGGGATTCATTCATATTGTTCCCTGAGTAAGTTTCCATTGCATGAATGGATACAATTTGTTTATCCATTTGCCCATTTGTTATATCAAATTTTCCTTACTCAAATTAATGGGGCTTTCCGTCTTCAGACAAGACCCTCACTGATTGAGAACATGGGGGCGGTCATTCTTCATTTCTGACACATTTCCGGGTGATGCTGAAGCAGCCAGTCTGGGGACCCCACATGCAGTAGCAAGGCTGTAGCCAGCTCACCAGAACATGGATCATTGTGAGGGGCCGGGCTGCAGGCAGGGACAGTGTCTCCAAAGGAGGGGATTGTGCTAATACAGGTGAGAAATCATGAGGGCCTGAGCCAAGCTGGTAGCAGTGGGGCAGACAGTGCAGACAGATTGTAGAGACAGTAAAAAGAAAAAGAGGGGACCTACAGCAGGAGGGGAGTTGATGATGTGAGGTAGCAATGAGCTCCCTTTTCGTCGTTCAGTGTGAAGAGGGTGGCGGGATATCAGGTAGAACTGCTGCGTAAGAAGCTGGCCACAAATGTCAGCAGCTCAGAGGAAACAGAGGCCTAGGCTACAGGAGATAGTGGGTGTGGACTATGACCCCTGGCGGAAGGGCAGTGGAGGGAAGGACAGAGGTGGGGAGAGCGTGCCTCCTCCCTGCTGCTCACCAGCTTCCGTGAAGGAGCCCACCCCCACCCCACCCCAGGCTGCCCGCCTCCCTCTATTTATTTTTTATCAACAGTTGAGCTCAGAGCCTAATCTTAGCATCTCTCAATTTGCTCTGAGACAAAAGGAGACTGCGATGCCTACAGGCATCCATTAGATGGAGAGTTGTTCAGAGGAGAACTCTGACCTTGGCCGCCTCTTCCCCTGGCTGGGTCCCAGGAGATCACTGCTCCCGCTATTTTAAAGGCAATGATGCTGCTAAAGCTCTTTTCTGTTTCTTCTTAGCACAGGGTAATACCACAACCATGCATTTTTTTTGTTTTTGTTTTTGTTGTTGTTTTCGTTTGTTTGTTTTGAGACGGAGTCTCACTCTGTCAACCAGGCTGGAGTGCAGTGGTGCGACCTTAGCTCACTGCAACTTCTGTCTCCCAGGTAGCTGGGATTCAAGGGATTCTTCTGCCTCAGCCTCCCAGGTAGCTGGGATTACAGGTGCCCACCACCACGCCCGGCTAATTTTTGTATTTTTACTGGCTAATTTATGTATTTTTAGTAGAGGCAGGGTTTTACCATATTGGCCAGGCTGGTCTCAAACTCCTGACCTCGTGATCCACCCGCCTCAACCTCCCAAAGTGCTGGGATTACAGGCGTGAGCCACCGCGCCTGGCCAAAAATTTTACCACTAAGCTAAAGGAAGCAACTACAGAAATATGCATTAATAAACAACAGTCTAATTTCCAAAATTACAGATTCTAATCCAATTGACACCACAAGAAAACAACGACAAGATTCCAAGGCCTCCAATTGCCTTATTCCATGAACAGCATATTCTATGCAGAAGGACTTGTGGTGGCCACTCGGTTTCTTCTGCACCAGTGCTGCCCTTCCAGAGTGGACACGACGACAAAAAGGGTCACTTCATTTCCCTTCAAGACAATAAGTCTAAAGGAACATTTTGTCTCCTCCTTGGACTAACTAGTGTTAAAGTTTCACTAAAAGTAAATCTTAGCAGGTCTCGGTGGCTCACACCTGCAGTCCCAGGTACTCGGGAGGCTGAGGCAGGATAGCTTGAACCCAGGAGTAAGAGGTTACAGTGAGCGATGATCGCACCACTGCACTCCAGCCTGGGAGACAGAGCAAAACTTTATCGCTAAAATACATTTTTAAAAAGTTTTTAAGTAACTTTTTTACATTATATATTTTTAAGTTAAAAAAACCCCAACCTAATATATTGAGTATGGGCCTAATTTTGCAACCTTATGTTATATAGGCACTAAAAAGTCTGTGTTTCACGTGTCCGTGTGAAGAGATCACCAAACAGGCTTTGTGTGAGCAACATGGCTGTTTATTTCACCTGGGTGCAGGCAGGCTGAGTTTGCAAAAGGAGTCAGCAAAGGGTGGTGGGATCATCATTGGTTCTTGTAGGTTTTGGGATAGGCGGTGAAGTTAAGAGCAATGTTTTGGGGGCAGGGGGTGAAGCTCACCAAGTACATTCTCAAGGGCGGGGAGAATTACAAAGAAACTTCTTAAGGGTAGGGGAAATTACAAAGTACAACCATCTGTTAGGGTGGGGCAGAAACAAATCACAGTGGTGGAATGTCATCAGTTAAGCTGTTTTCACTTCTGCGGATCTCCAGTTGCTTCAGGCCATCTGAATGTATACGTGCAGGTCGCTGGGGATATGATGGCTGAGCTTGGGCTCAGAGGCCTGACAGTCTGGGAGACTTAGTGAACATCTTTGAGATAGTGAATTATGGATGTTTTTCTTTTGTCTTTGCTTATACGTATTTCATTACTGTCTTCTACAGTCAGTGATTATGCTTTGCCTCTGTAAGAAAAAGTCAATGAAGTTTTTTAAGTATTAAGAATTCATGGCCGGGCACAGTGACTCATGCCTGTAATCCCAGTATTTTGGGAGGCTGAGGTGGGCAGATTGCTTGAGCTAGGAATTCAAGACCAGCCTAGGCGAAACCTTGTCTCTGTGAAAAAATACAAAAAGATAGCCAAGTGTGGTGGTGCACGCCTGTAGTCCCAGCTGCTCGGGAGGCTGAGGCAGGAGGATTGCTTGAGCCTAGGAGTTTGAGGCTTCAGGGAGCTGCGATCATGCCACTGCACTCCAGCCTGGGTGACAAAGCAAGACTCTGTTTTCAAAATAATACAGGTGGGCACTTGGTACTTACTTATTAATTATTTGAATGAGTGAGAATGAATGAGAATAAATGAAAGACGAACAGTTGTGCCACAGGTCCCTGCTCATCTGATGGATGGCTACCTCATTCTGTGCCTGCAAAGCAATGACTTCAATACAGTTCTAGACTTGCCTTCTGTAACCCACAAACAGATCACTCACAGAAGAATAACACTGTGGAGAGGAGTGTGCTGATGGGGGAAGTTGTTTGTCATTTGTGAATCAAAAGCAAGACTGTGAAGGCCCCACCCCTAATTAATTGCAGGGATAAAGGTGAGTGTCTTATAGAGTAAACAACCTGAAGCAGCTGGTAAAACAAGTCCCCCAAGGACCAGATCCCAGCTAGCTAATTAGCAGACGCTCACCTGAGCAGACATCACACTCAGGGTCTTAAGGAACCTACCAGTATTTTAAAAATCAGCTTTGTTTTGAGTTATTCTTCCAAGTCAAACAAGATAGGATCAAATTGTAGGGCTCTAGTTTCAAAATTCAAGCTGTACCTTTAGAAGAAGGGTGGAAAATCACACTGTAGCAGAAAACAGATACTAATTACAGTAACTACAGTATTTGCTAGTTCAGATGTTATTCTATATTCAGTTGTATGATTTTGTAAAAATCAAGACATGCTTTGATTAAATATTCTTCTAAATTCATTCATTCGACATACATATATTGGGCACCTGTTTATATGCTTCATTTTATATTTTATTTTATTATTTTTTCAAGATGGAGTCTTGCTGTGTCACCCAGCTGGAGTGCAGTGTCATGATCTCAGCTCACTGCAACCTCTGCCTCCTGGGTTCAAGCAATTCTCCTGCCTCAACCTCCCGAGTAGCTGGGATTACAGGTGCGCAACAGCACACCAGGCTAATTTTTGTATTTTTAGTAGAGACAGGATTTCACCATGTTGGCCAGGCTGGTCTCGAACTTCTGACCTCGTGATCCCCCGCCTCAGCCTCCCAAAATGTTGGGATCACAGGCATCAGCCACTGCGTCTGGCCAAAAGTTTCATTTTAGAAGGTAAGTGTCACAGCACTTTATGAGAAGAAACTAATTTTTTCCACTTAAATGGGAATAATATGCAGACAGTAGTGGGGTGCTAGAGCCAGTTTGTACTAGCCCATGGGAGCTGACTGTTATATTTTCAGGATTTTGTAAGCTGGTCATTAAATACAGCTATTATTAAAAACTAAATTGCTGGGTACGGTGGCTCACAGCGTGACAGAGCAAGACTCCATCTCAAAAAAAAAAAAAAAAACCCAAAAAATCTAAATTATATAAAATTGCAATAAATTATATTAAAAACAAAGGTGATAAATACTCAAAGCATCTCTTTCTAATAAATTTACTACATTTTGTTATTACCTATGATCTGGGAGCTATTTCCTTCCAATGGACCTGTATTGTCAAAGTACTACATAATGATATGTATGCACATCTCTTCCCGTCAATGTGCTCAGTAATGTCACATTGGAAATCAGCCATACGAGGAGTATTTACACCACAAAAAATGGCAAACACTAAAAGTCAGGGCTTCTGTTTTCTTGCTTGTCTATACTTTAAAAGGTGACAGGAAATACTGACGATGCAGATCAATGTAAAAGTGTGTCATGAGACTTAAAAGTGGATCTGTAGTTCCTAGGTTGTGAGTAGCACCAAAAATTGAGGAAATATTCTTTTGGGATGCAAAAATATTGGGAGAGCCAATTCAAAAATACTGATGATCTAATTCAGTACCGTCACTCATACTGACTAATGAATGAAGTTTCCACATCTTGATGGTTTTCCTTCTGTTCATTCAGAGTAAACAAAAACATCGACCAGCATTCATGTTAGAACTACACTCATTTGTTAATGCCTTGAGTGACTTTGCTGAATGGGGTAGTAATCAAACGTTAGTTCATAGTTTGATTTTTGTCAAATCATGGTTGAATTACAACCACAGGTTGACTATGGATACAAAGGTTCAGCAGAAATCAACAAAAGCCTTTTTTTGTAAGAATCAATTGGCTATTGAAATTTACAATCAAGAGTGTTGTCTACTTTATATTTATTTGTGAATTGTGTGCTACACACTTTGTAGCAGCAAAATTTATGACAAATGTATGTGCTTATATATCTGCATACGTATCTTTCCTAGAAAGCTAGTTGTTGAACGAACATTTATCAGTGCACACTTTGTGTGGTGCTCCAATAAAGGCGAAGTAAGCCAATCCTGCCAACTTCAGCTATATATCAAACAGCAAAATAAAAATGACTTAATATATGCTGAAAATGTCTATGATTGTTAAAAAATGCCAGACAACAGCTATAGGTGGAACAAGCTATAATAAGGCACATGGTGGGCTGGCTTAACTCAGTCATTTCCAAGCTTTCAATATTAGCTGGGTATAAGGGGAAGTGTTCCCCTTCCTTCACAGGGTGTATTTCCCCCACCTCTTCATTCCTGTACACCATTGTTCTGGAATCCGAAATGTTTCCTAGTTTTAGCACTTCTGAAATCTCACATTATTGTATGCCTAGTGACAAACTCTGCTTGTTGGTGTTGGTCATTGTTGCCAATAGAACAAGCAGAGTTACCTGGGGGATGCTGGAAAAAGTGTTAGAAAAATGTGTTCTCAATGTAGTGGGTGAGTTATAGGGTGGAAAAGCCGATTGCACAGAAGGCCCAGTACCAACTGTTGCCTCCCTAACTAGCTGTATGATCACAGAGAAGTCACACCAGTGGAGGATAGCTTGGCCTCCTACTAGAGGGCAAGGTGCACATGGGCAGGGACCTGGCTCTGTTCACTGCTCTCCCAGAGCCTAGCACAGTGCCAGCACACAGTGGGCACTCAATTAGGGAATGCTAAACAAATCAGGTAAAATACAAATGCTACCTTTCATGGCTGGTGTGAGGATCAAATTCATTTGAATGCATGTAAAGTGTTCTGCAAACTCACAGTTCTTTAAATTATTATTTGATGAGTTACACTCATGAAATAACTGCTGTTTGGGTATTGCTGCCTCACTCCCTACTTTGATTTCTTCTTTCTAACCAGGAGCATCTTTGTGGACATAATCCCTTCTGTGCTCCCAAAGCAGCTTGAGCCTCACACTGCAATGAAACAGCTGATTGACTCATCTACCTTTTTCACGAACCCATGGGCTCCTTCAAGGCAGCAGTCCAGTTTATTCATCTCAGTATCCTAACCTCCTAGTGCAGTGGCTGGAACAGGCTGTATGTTCAAAGAGTGAGTGAAAGACATGTGGACTCTACTTGATCCAGTCCATTCATTTGGACCTAGAATGTGTGCCAGACCAGCAGGGGTAAGTGGGCCAGGGATAACCCTTTCCAGAGTTCAGAGGCTGCCACTGCTACAAAACAAAGGATGTAGGATGTGTTTTCAGTAGACCAACAAAGCAGCAGCTGTGTGGCTCAACATGCATGGGTTAAACAAGCATTATGGGCTAGCCTAGGAACCTAAATACCATTTTAAACAGCTTTTTTTCGGGCATTTTACAAATAACGCATGTGAAAGACACTGCCTCTTCTACTAAAAAGCAAAAGCAAAAAAACATGCTACCCCACCCAATCAACCAGGCCCAAATACAGATATTGGTTGGCTTTGAGTGGTTCAAATCTGAGTCTTTCAAAAATGTACATTTTCCCTGCCTGATGTGCAGAAATCAGTGTTTAGTTAACTAAATAATAGCACAGCAGAAACAAATCCATTTGAATTCAATGCAATAGGTTTCCTGGGGATTATTTCTTCCATTGAAATCAACATGCCTGTTAACAAGCACAGGTTCTAGGCTCTTCTGACTTTTTGGGCAGGAACACTGCAGGGGAGTTATAAGAGCCCCAGCTGAGATGGACAGGATCACCCTTTCCCCAGGCAGAGTCCCAGCTCCCTGATCCCACCCTCGATTTCTTCCATAGTGCTTCGCTGGGACCTTCCTGAGCTCACTCAGTGAAGCGTCTTCTATGTTGTGAGAAGCAGGAAGCTATTGGAATAGCCTCCAAAGAGAGGAAAAGTTGGCTTTAATTAAGTATTTGTGTTAACTTCTCAGAGCAACAGAGATGTCTGCCTAATGACAGAGCACATAAAAGGCAGAGCCAATAATTAATCTTCATGGACTGTCCAATTCTTGGCAAGTTTAATGAGCTGATGTTCACCTTGCACAGCTACATGGCACTCTCTAATTCCTCCACACATCAAATAAAAACTACATGAAGCCAAAGTGGGGGAAATGAGCATAGTCCATAGCTCAAATCTGCAGGATTATGAGTACAAGGATGGAAAACCCCCAGGGTCTCCTGAACAGGTGCTGCAACAGCAGGAGGCACGCAAACTGAAAGAAAATGGTTATATCGTTCTAATTGTGTGGCAGAGCCATTTGCTGCCTGACCAACAGAGCAACTGCACAGACGTAGTTGTTGTTTGCTTTAGCCCCTTCACTTCCTACCATTTGTTTGTGTGTGTGTATAGTCCTGTGCAAGAGATCACCCAGGTGACCACAATCTACACACGCTTTCTTAGCTCTGCTTCCCCGCAAAACCTAGGATATCAGAGGATTGACAGAAAAGAGGGCATCTTCTTTTCTTTGCAGATATTCACCAAATCCCCAGGTCTAAGTGTGAAGAAAGCTAGGGTTTATGGTAGAAAAGGAAAGCCAGGCTCCCCTGAGAGCCCTTCTAGGGAACAGATTGAGTCCCATCTGCATGAGCAATGGTGAATCAAAGGTGGGACTCGAGTTCCCAAGTCTGCTGCTTCACTCTGGGCAGCCTATTAGACTCATGTGCTTCTTGACAGCTTTGGACAAAAATGATCATGCCCCTCCTGATAGCACCAGACAGATCAATGTGATGTGCGGCCATCATGCCTCTGGATTTGGAGGCTCCCCAGGAGAAGCAGCTCAAGCCCGGCTTCGACATCCTGAAAGCGTTTGTGTACCTCCCCACAAGCTGCTGGTTGGTGCATCTCAGCTCCCCTCATTCACCTGCCCTGCCCTGCGCTATCTGGTAATCCAGCATTCACTGCCACCCATTCTCCATGCCTATCCACCCAGCCCAGCAGTCTAACCATGACACTGGCAGTAAAGAAAAGAGGTAACAGGGGCCTTCAAGTGGAACTTGTATTGCTGTTAAATAAGAATCACTTTCCCTTAGATGTGCATATATGAATCTGTAATATGGACATAGATGGACAGAGATGTCTCCTCCCTGTTCTAGCATTTGGGGCCAACTCTAAGCCCCACCCATGGTAAAGTGGAAAAGCACGGGGCCAGCAGTCTACAATGGACGTCATAGGCATGACTATGAGAAGACTGAGCAGGAGAGAGACCCCAAAGACCACGCTGCTTCCCCCATCATAACTAGATGGCACAAGAAAGCACTGAGTTAATACTGGGTGTTGGGGGAAAGATGCAAAGGTGCAAAGGAGATACTCTAGAAAGGATACTGACTCTATCTGAGATACTCACCAACCCATGTCAGGCTAACAAACTCCTACTTAACGTTTGAAGCCCAGTTCATAATGTCCTTTTTACACATTTCTGTAGCCCCATCTACCAGGACCTTCTCACAGATTTTTACTTTCTCTGTGTTCCTAGAACAGAAACAGCCATGATGTCTCAGTCAACAACAGATCACATATACCAAGGTGGCCCCATAAGCTTATAACAGCATATTTTTATCGTATCTTTTCTGTATTTAGATGCACAAATAAGTACCATTGTGTTCCAATTGCCTACAGTATTCAGTACAGTAGCGTGCTGTACAGGTTTGTATCCTGGAAACAATAGCCTATACCATGTAGCCTAGGTGTGTAGTAGGCCATATCATCTAGGTTTGTGTAGGTACACTCTATGATGTTCGTGTAATGACAAAATCCCCCGACGATGCATTTCTCAGAACGTATCCCCATCGCCAAGTGATGCATGACTGGATCATGATTACCTAAATTTTACCAACTTCTTAAACGCTGGCCCTAGAACTAAGTCCACCCTCAAATTATCCCCTGGTTATTTTTATGTGTCCCCAGGGGCTCTCATAAAGGAGCTCAGCAACACCTCCATGGGTGAACTTCAGTCTCTGATAATCTATGTCTCCTCGAGGAGGCACCCTTCTCTGCCTGATGGCAGATGCCCTTGTGAAAATTCAACACTTCCTGGTCCGAATTGCTTCCCTGCGCTGCTCTGGCATATGGCAGACCATGGGAAAATGGCTCTCCTTCTGCTGTGTGCCTTAATAGGTCGCAAGGGCCTTGAAACACCCCCCATGTGTACTCCAAGTCTTACTGACCCTCCTTCACCTCTGGTTGTATTCCCTCTCACTGTAGATCCAATCTCTCAGACCAGGCAGCGAAGGAAGCCATGCCTTCCCCTCCACACTCCTGTCTTTCTCTTCAGCATCCTGGGAACCATGCATCAGCTTTTCCTCCTGCTTCCAATCTGAAACAAACCAATAAAAGCAATGATGCCCCAACCCCTGTAAATTAATGACCTGGTCAGGGAAGGTAACTAGCCCCATTCATACCATCTCTGGTCCGACTGGGTTGGAGACACACACCTTTATACATTCCCCCTGCCACATGCCCTAAGAACCTCTAATATAACACTTGTCACATTCACTGTGATTACGTCATCAAGGCTAGACTCCGAGATCTTTGAAAGCAGAGACCATAGACTATTCATCTTTGTGCCACTCTCCAATTCTGCGCTCAATAAACAATCATCACGTCTAATATTTAATGAGTACTTAGGATGGATGAGTCAGTGCAGGCCAGGACTTCTATAATAAGAGCTCCCCATTCCTCCTCGTCTGAGTTCCTAAATAAATGTTTTTAGCTTTAAAAGCTTAGAAGGGTGAGCAATTAACCTTCAACTCCTTTCCCTACTCCTGGTATAAATTGTCAAACCTCCCGCAAACAAAAACAGTGCATAAAACCATCAGATCTCGTGAGAACTCACTCACTATCACGAGAACAGCATATGAGACACAGCCCCCATTATTTAATTACCTCCCAAAACATGTGGGGATTACAGGGCTTATAATTCAAGATGAGATTTAGGTGGAGACACAGCCAAACCATATCAGTTCAACAAACACTTCATTATTTGATAATTCTCCTTAAAAGAAGTTGACCCATTATTTCCATTTCCTCTCCAAGTGCTCTAAATTAGAAATGAAATATGTAGAAATCATCACTACAGATTTGACTTTGACTACAATACAGCAATTTGTAAGGTGGGTTATTTGGGTGTGGATATTTGAAGGCCAATCACTTCTACCCTCTGCAGGGTGTAGAATGCATGGAGTTTTACCCCATGTTGCTTAAAGCATCTGCCAGACTCCCATGCCGACCTTCTTGATTTGACTTGCTAGTTTGGTAGCAGTCCCAGCAAAGACCACAATGACTAACATTACCATTATTAAGAAGGGAGTTCCATGATCTTCTGGAACCATAACATCTTTTTTTTTTTTTTTTTTTTTTTTTGAGACAGAGTTTTGCTCTTGTTGCCCAGGCTGGAGTGCAATGGCACAACCTCTGCTCACTGCAATATGCGCCTCCAAGGTTCAAGGGATTCTCTTACCTCAGCCTCCCGAATAACTGGGGCTTCAGGCATGCGCCACCATGCCCAACTAATTTTTTGTATTTTTAGTAGAGATGGAGTTTCACCATTTTGGTCAAGCTGGTCTCAAACTCCTGACCTCATGTGATCCATCCACCTCAGCCTCCCAAAGTGCTGAGATTACAGGCATGAGCTACTACGCTTGGCTGGAACCATAAAATACTATGGTTTGAGATCATTTAATTCCACTACTCCTCTGATACCTAAGTCTCCCAGTCCAATCCCTGATTCTCTAACAACAGTCTGCAGACGACTGCCTCTGAATCACCTCTGAACTTATTATCAAACAGAGATTCCTGGGACCTCCTCCTGGAGACTCTGGTTTAGTATGTCTGGGAAAGGGCTAAGGAAAATGAGTTTTTATGATTACATGACTTCCATGATATGCAAAGCAATCCAAAACTACTTTAGACAATTCTGAGATTTTTGTCAAGCTGAAATTTTTGCCTCGTAGCTTCTACCAATTGGAAAGTTCTTTGGAAATAAACTGAACTGGTCTAATCTTTCTTCCACAGACAGCTCTTCAAATATTGAAGATAAGTGTGAATGATTTCCTAGGGCCAGTGTCCTCTAGATTATAAAGGGCTGGTGTCAACAGTTCTTCCTTCAATCATAGTGCTTTTTGGTCCAATTCTAGATTATGAACTTCTAAAAGGCCAGAACAATGTCTTATTAATCTTTTATCACAATACCCAATTCTTAGATACGCTGGGTGCCCATCATTTATTCAGCCAACATTCATAAACCACCTACTGTGTGCCAGGCATTCTTCTAGGCCCCGAAAATACAGCAGTGAACCAAACAAAAGTTCCTGATCTCATGAAGCTCACCGTCTCATCCGGGTGACAAACAAAAGGCAAATAAATAACTACAGATGGTCCCCAACTCATGATGGTTCCTTTTACAATTTTTTTTTTTTTTTTACTTTAAAGTGTTGCAAAAGCCATACCCATTCAGTAGAAACTTTACTTTGAGTACACACACAACCATTATTTTTCACTTTCAGTACAATATTCAATTAATTACATTTGATATTCAATACCTTATTATGAAATAGGCTTTGTATGAGATACTTTTGCCCAACTACAGGCTCGTGTAGGTGTTCCAAGCATATGAAGGTGGGCTAGGCTAAGCTATAATATTTGGTGGGCTAGGTTTATTAAAAGCATTTTTGACTCATGATATTTTCAACTTATGATGGGTTCATAAGTCGAGGAGCGTAGGTGGATATATGTCAGATGGGTGCTAGAAAGAGAAATTAGGCAGGCAAAGAGTGAAGAGTGCATTCATTAAAAATTTGTTAATTTGAAATTCAAATAAGCCTTTCATTGGTGGGGCGTCCAGAAGAGCATAATGTACCTGCTGAATATTTGTGCAGGCAGGTCATTATTCTTCAGTCCCTGGAGAGAGAACGATCCATGTTCCAGCCAACAGAGGGCGACTGAGAGCAAGACACAGCTCAGCTGGGCCAAGCTCCTAAGTAAACACCTGACAGGGCAACGTGGAATCATCCCCAACAATTGCCAAGTGAGTAAATTACCCAGTAACTCCCAGCCAGTAAAAACTTCTTAATAGTGTTTTTTATTATTAATTATCACCAGGCCATAGAATACTTATTCTGTTGAGGATTTTCTTTCCTTGTTTGTGTAGAAACAGTACTCTTGCGTGATAGGCAGAGTTCAGTTGGGGCAAAAACATGTATTTTTTTCCCCCAGGACTTATCAGTGAGGCTGAATCAATGAGCTCGCCATACAGAAATAAGAATTCTGTGACTTCTCACAGCATAAAGAGCATTTATTTGGAATGCTTTGCATGACGATCCTCTCACAGGAAATTAACCAGAGACTTGGTTCATGAAGTAGTCCATTGCTTTAACATAATGTATATCCAAACACAGGAGTTGTTGAGAAAATGAGGCCTAAGAAAAAATGGTTTGTTGCTCAGGGGCAGGGAGGAAATAATAGATAATAAAATAATAAAAATAATATTTTTTTGGCCAGGCACAGGGGCTCACGCCTGTAATCCCAGCACTTTGGGAGGCTGAAGTGGATGGATCACCTGAGATTGAGAGTTTGAGACCAGCCAGACCAACATGGAGAAACCCCATCTCTACTAAAAATACAAAATCAGCTGGGCGTGGTGGCGCATGCCTGCAATCCCAGCTACTCGGGAGGCTGAGGCAGGAGAATCGCTTGAACCTGGGAGATGGAGGTTGTGGTGAGCCAAGATCATGCCATTGTACTCCAGCCTGGGCAACAGGAGTGAAACCGTGTCTCAAATAATAATAATAATAATAATAATAATAATAATAATAATAATATTTTTGTAACACCCCCAACCTACAACAGTGACCCTCTTGTTTGAAAAAAAACTCTAAAATTCAGAGTAGATATCTAGCCCTATCTGGTTCAACCAGCATAAATGAGGCTTCAGTAAAACTCAAGAACCAGAAAATCACTATTTACACAAGTATCTCATGCCCCCATATGGCCCCCATAATGTCTAATACACATAGGGAAAGCTCAAAACCTAGTTTTTGCTGCCAGAAATGTAGGGTGGGCATCCTATAGGCATTCTCTTAACAGGCCTGCCCTTTTCCTGAGGCAGACAGAATTAACAGCTCAGCAGTTTGCCATCCACAGCCCTCTCCCAGAGTCATTATTTTTGCCTACTGGCTTTACCTCACCGCAGATGCTGGATAGAAAACCCGCACCTCCAACTGGGCACAGTGGCTCACACTTGTAATCCCAGCACTTTGGGAGGCCAAGGCTGGTGGATCACTGGAGGTCAAGAGTTCGAGACCAGCCTGGCCAACACGGTGAAACCCTGTATCTACTAAAAATACAAAAAATTAGCTGGGTCTGGTAGCGGGTGCCTGTAATCCAGCTATTTGGGAGGCTGAAGCAGGAGAACTGCTTGAACTCGGGAGGCAGAGGTTGCAGTGAGCAGAGATTGCGCCATTGCACTCCAGCCTGGGCGACAGAGCAAGACTCTGTCAAACAAAAACGAAAACAAAAAAACCACGTGTACATCCCACATTAAAGCATAATGATAATTCAGAGCCATGTACTGAGCACTCTCTATGTACTATGTTACATTATTCACACATTGTACTATCTAGTTCCCCTCCCTTCCGGCCTCCCAGTTAACCATGTGTACGTTCAGACCCATCTTAATATGATACAGGTTCAGAAAGTTTCAGCAAGTGGTTGGAGAGGTAGCAGAGCAGAGAATTCAGGCTGTACGTAAAAAGTTGTAAGCCGTAGACTTTAATCACTTCCTAATTCTTATTTGGCAGAATTTTCATAGCAGGCATGTTTTGAAATACATAGCTTCTGTGGAAAATGAAGGGCGTTGTAATTTGAAGAGAGTTTTTGTTTTTATGGTTTTGGGCTTTTTTTTAAATGCTTGCTTTTATCTAAATAATGTACTCATTACTAAAACCATGCTTCACAAAAGAAACTGGTAATCCACTTAATGGCAGGGCATTTTGTCTCGTTTTTTCTTTCTTTCTTGATGACCTATATTCCTTCCTAAGACTTTATATTTCTCGCACTGTACAGGAAAATAGCATCAAAGGCCACTAGACCATGTGAGCACCTCATGAGCTAGAAAGCACATATAGATAAAACATATATAACATCAGTGTTACCCCATCTCATCTTCCCAGTGTCCTGCAACACTTGAGAAAGCTATCTGGGGCAAGTTGCAGCAGACAGAAACTTCCTTGGCCCCAGGGAACTGTCCAGGGAGAAGCTTGGAGGAATCTGTGTCTGGCTCAGTGGCACCCCCATCTGGAGACCAAGAGAAGCGCTGCCCGACTGTCCTGGCTTCCATCCTTAAAAGGATTCTTTAGTAAGTGGGGCAGAATCTGTTCCCCAGGGTGCACACAAAGCCCTTTTCACTTTCACAGCCAACAAACACTTTGATGTTCAAAGCCTTGCCAAAATAAAGCAGCCATTTCCTCTCACAGCAATAATATCATTTCCCCACGTTTTAATGGAACTCTGCACTTTAACAAACACTGTCACACCCATTATCATCTCATTAGATTTCAGTGAAAGAACGACTAGAGCAAAAGCAAAATAATTATTTTCTCAGAAATAACTGTGAATGCGCCAGTGGTTTATGTTCACTGGGACACTGCACCGTTTATAATTAACGTCATCTCCGTTACCAGCCTCTTGTGGTCCTCAATGCTTCCCCAGAGAGAAAGTGAACTGTAAAGAAAACCAGGTTGGGGAATTGAGCCTGGCTTAGTGTCATCTCATTGATGTGACTCAATGCCTGGTGGATACACATGTTTCTCTGGGTCACCAAGATTTGGTCAAATGCTCTTGCCGGGGGGTCTGTCTTTAGCTATCAGCAGTAGAGGACATAGAACTCCCTGAAAAAACAAAACAAAACAAAACAGAAAAAAACCCTGTCACGTGGTATATGGAATCATGAGAGATTTGGTAAAGAGGCTTGTGTTGCCGACCACACCAAAGTGCCCATGGGCTTCTCCCTCACCTATACGCCCTTTGGGCACCAGCTGCCTCCTGGCCCACCACCCATCCTCATGCAGGGACTCCTGGCCTCTGGCCTCCTGTATCCTTCCTTCTGGCTCTCTTTACATCCCATCGTTTCCTTTTCGGGGCCTTGCAGTTTTTTCCTGCTTTCTCCAACCTTGTCTCCTCACACTCAGTCGTTCACTCGTATTTATTGAGCAGCTGTGATGTAGCGGATGCTGCTCCAGGGGCTGGAATTACAGCAGGGAACAAAGCAAAGCCCCCACCCTTATGTACTTTATGCTCTAGCCAGAGAGATAGACGGCAAACAGATATACAACACACTGCTACTAGAGAGTGAACAGTGGTGCGAAGAGAAATAAGACAGAAATAGGAAAGAAGAGATGGGAAGGGGAGATTTGAGATAGGCCCATGGCTCTCAACCAGGGGAGATTTTGCTTTGGTGTCTGATTCATAAACACATTTTGGCTAAGGCTTTGCACAAAAGCAAAATCCAAAACACTCACATAAAAGAGTGCCTTGGACGTCTGTACCTGGATTTGATTTCAGTTCTGCCACTTACTGGTAGTTCCTTCATTTCTTCAGTCTCCATTTTCTTAACTTGAAGTGGGAACTTGGCCCCCTTTGCAGGGTTATGGTACACATTAGGTGAGATGATGTGTCCTGTGTGCACAGTGTCCGGCACACGGGAGCACTGATGTGTGGTAGCCGTGACAACAGTGATGGTCCAGATGATGGCAAGACCAATAATAAGCAGGTACTTCTTAGACATATTCTGGGCTCTCAGCTCCATATCAGTCACTGTTCAAAAAATGGTGGGGGAATTATGACCTTTGACTTAAAAACTTAAAAATGCTGCCTCCCCAACACTTGAAACACATCTTTCTAGGCACAGAATGGGGGAGAGCTACCTTTGACCCCTGCCACCCACTTCAGTTTCCCGTATTCTCAAAATCATAGAGGTAGGAAAGATCTTGAGATCAAGTCTCACCCATCCATGTTAGAGATGAGGAAGATGAGGCCCTGAGAGCAGAAGTGATCACATCCTTGGTAGAAGTCTGTGGATAGGGGCCTGACTATTTCTTTTGGGCACAGTGGTGAGGAATGCTTAAGAGTAAAGGCTACCGGGTGTGGTGGTGCCTGCCTGTAATCTCAGTTACTCAGGAGGCTGAGGCAGGAGAATAGTTTGAACCCAGGAGGCAGAGGTTGCAGTGAGCTGAGATTGTGCCACTGCACTCCAGCCTGGGCAACAGAGCAAGGTTCTGTCTCAAACAAACAAACAAACAAACAAAAGTAGAAAAGTAGAGGCTACACTGCGTGGAGGGCTTCTAGAAGGGGGAGAGGCAGGAGATGAAGGGGGTCCAATCAGCACTCTCTCCCCAGGGAGGTTCCTGGCAGTGGACTACCCAAACATGTCTTATTTATGTACTTTTTCTTTCTTCTTTTCTTCACCTACTAAGATATAAGCTGTGTGAGCTCAATCAAGCTCCTTGTGTATCTGGTTCTCCTCTACAGCCCTAGTCCTTACAACTTTCCCCACACTCCAACAAACATACAAAAAAAAAAAAAAAAAAACTCATCATCACTGGTCATTAGAGAAATGCAAATCAATACCATAATGAGATATCATCTCATGTCAGTTAGAATGGCACTTATTAAAGTCTGGAAACAACAGATGCTGGAGGGGATGTGGAGAAATAGGAACACTTTTACACTATTGGTGGGAGTGTAAATTAGTTCAACCATTGTGGAAGACAGTGTGGCGATTCCTCAAGGATCTAGAACCAGAAATACCATTTGACCCAGCAATTCCATTACTGGGTATCTACCCAAAGATTATAAATCATTCTACTACAAAGACACATGCACACGTATGTTTATTGCAGCACTATTCACAATAGCAAAGACTTGGAACCAACCCAAATGCCCATCAGTGATAGACTGGATAAAGAAAATGTGGCACATATATACCATGGAATACTACTCGGCCATATAAAGGAATGAGCTCATATCCTTGCAGGGACATGGATGAAGCTGGAAGCCATCATCCTCAGCAAACTAACACAGGAACAGAAAACCAAACACCTCATATTCTCACTCATAAGTGGGAGTTGAACATGGACACAGGGAGGGGAACATCACACACTGGGGCCTGTCAAGGGTTGGGGGTAAGGGGAGGGAAGGGAGAGCATTAGGACAAATAGCTAATGCATGAGGGGCTTAAAATCTAGATGATGGGTTGATAGGTGCAGCAAACCACCATGGCAAACGTATACCTATGCAACAAACCTGCATATTCTGCACATGTATCCCAGAACTTAAAGTAAAATAAAAAATAAAAACTTTTCCCCGCACTGAGCAGGTGCTCAGTAAACCCAGAAGAAGTGCTCACCACCTGCACAGGCTCAACTGCTTCCTCAGAGATCACGAGGAAGACGCCATCTCGCCCTGGGAGCCTCGGTGCCTCCAACCCAGACAGAAATCCCCACGGTGGTCAAATCACAAACACTTTTAAACACAGCAGCTACTTATTTTTATTATGGCTTTTATCAGTAACAACAGTAGTATTTTTAAAGTATATGGAGGTCAAGCCCGGTGGCTTATGTGGGTAATCCCAGCACTTTGGGAGGCTGAGGCGGGCAGATCAATTGAGGTCAGGAATTTGAGACCAGCCTGGCCAACATGACAAAATCCTGTCTCTACTAAAAATACAAAGATTAGCCAGGCATGGTGGTGGGTGCCTGTAATCCCAGTTACTTGGGAGGCTGAGACAAGAGAATCACTCGAACCCAAAAGGCAGAGGTTGCAGTGAGCCGAGATCATACCACTGCATTCCAGCCTTGGCAACAGAGTGAGACTCAGACTCAAAAAAAAAAAAAAAAAAAGTGTATGGAGATCAACAGTAAGCCAGTGTTTTCATATGCGTTATTGGACTCTTTCCAATGTATCACAAACTCTTTTTAAATCATGAACATTCTCCTGTTAACCACCCTATTGACTGGGCCTTTTGTCTTGTTCCATTTCAAAGAGTTGGGCTGAACCTGGTAAAAACCCCCACCAGCGGGGGCAGAATTAGTTTAGAGGGTTCTTGGGACCAAATATAACCAGAATTATGTACACTCAGGTGACTTGAAGGTACAGCCAGGAGAGAGCCAAGACTGTTATTCCAAGGTCACAGCCAAGAGTTTGCAGCGCTTTGCAAATCCCAAAGAAGAAAGGATTCAATCAGAGAATGAACAGCTCTGTTGGTGACTGAGAGGGTCCAAATAAGATGTCACAACTGAGCAGGGAAAAGGGTTCAGCACGGATTTGTCAATGTGGTAAAGCAATCTGTTTGGTGCCTGTACCAAAAGTCTCAGAATGAGAGCTTAAAGGAGATTATGGAGTGGGCCCCAGTGGGTCACTTCCCACTTCTCAGGCTCCAGGTAAAAGGAACGTGGAAGAGATATGTTTTGATGGAGGATTAAGTCTGATGGGAGCATGTAGCCTTGGTCTCTGTGCTCTGTCATCATTTGCTTTTAATCTCACAAAGAGCTTTAATGTGGGGGGAAAGCAGTGTAAACATTCAATAAGTGGTGTGTCTTCGTCACTTTTAAATAATGATACTAAAGTAATAAGTTCCTTGCTACAGAAAATGGAAATGATATAAAATAGGCAGTTGATATGACTCCCTAAATAATTTGGGAAGAAATAAACAAATAACCAGCTACTGGGAAGGCAGTGCTTATTAAGTCTAAGGTGTATTGTCCAGTTTTGTACACCTGTCCTTTCACTCAACAAGTATTGACAGTTCTCTAAACACCTGCCTCCACTAGATCATTCTATTACACTTCTCTATTCTGCGTGTGCAGACACAATCCTTTCTCTCTCCACAGCCAAGAGACTTGCCCATTGCCAAGTTCAACTACAAGGAGGTCTACACTGGTGACTGAGGCCCTCAGGAATTGCATTCTCACTCACTGTGGGCAGTTCTCACTCATGATTTGGTGAGGTATCCAGCTCCTTATCAATGCAGCCCAGGAGGCAAGATGGAGATACTCCACCAGCCCTGGAGAAGAATCACCAATTAGAATGGCTTGAAAGCATCTCTCAGTTGCTAAGTAATAAATGCTTCTATTGGTAGTGCCCTCACTCTGATTTTGACATAGGGAAGGATGACAAAATCAGGGCTCCCACCCTGGTAACAGAATTACTGCCCATGACCCCAGCTATACTCAAGTAATTGGTTTTTACACAACCTGCTTAAAAGAGGACACATGACAGATCTCTCAAAGGCCTGTGGAAACAGGCACAATCTGTTTTAAAACCTCAGCAAAGAAGAAAAAAGGCCTTGGAGTAAGAGAACATACAAGATTAATGATCTCCCCGCACCGTAGGGAGAAGTCAACACCAGCTGGGGATAGATCTGTCAGAGGCAATGAACGCGATGAAAAAAGGCAGCTGATAAGTTCATTCGGTGTAGAATTTCAACTATGATCTATGGATACACACTGCAAGTACAGGAACATCATTTTTTGCGGAGTATAAATACCCCAGAATACACACGAACCAGCTCTAGAGTATGATTCTTTGGCTTCTCATTTTGTCCTGACCCTGCATCTTGTTGTAAGTCATATTAGTCATAGGCAACAAACAGGACAATTATGAATATTCAGATTTTTTAAATGATGGTGGAGGAAATGTGTAATATGCACTTTCAGAATAAAACCAACCCAAGATGTCAACTTCTTATTTACAAGGACACTTGTTTGTTCTGATATTTTACAGGTATGAATATACCAAGTGCGGTGGAGTATATAGTGGCTTACCTCTGTAATCACAGCACTTTGGGAGGCTGAGGCGGGAGAATCACTTCAGCCCTGGAGTTCAAAGCTGCAGTGAGCTATGACTGCACCACTATTCTCCAGCCTGGGCTACAGAGTGAGACTCTGTCTCTAAATACCAAGTATGTATTATTTCCATGTAATGCCTAATATTTGAGTACATTCAAACTGAAGCTGGTGAGGGATTCTGGTTTAAACTCAGTTGTTTTGTTGGATGGCACATGGCCCCAGCTTCCCCACTATGTAAGGCAAAAATTTCTACAGTGACACCATAAGGAGAAAAGAAAATCAAATTATGTGAGGGGGTCTCATTTCAGTGATGTCAGACTCATGTAGCTGATTTTGTAATATTTTTACTAGACGTTTGATTGAATTAACTTTAGAATTTCAACCCACAAATAATCTAATAAAAGTAGGGTTTGAATCCATAAGTCATCTAAATTCAGGCAGCATTTAATTTGCTTCCCCAAACCTTTTACAGAAGCTTATGTCTTCAACGCAAGGCTCAGCTGTCGCTTCCCATCCTCTGCAGGTGATCACAAGCTGCCAAGCGACAGAGGGGCCATTGCCTAAAAAGGACGGTGAGCAACAGCAAGCCGGCAAACATAACCTACAAATTAGGGCGGCTCTGCCCCAGTGAGGGTCAGTCAGTGTCCAAGAAGCTTTGAATGCAAGAACTAGGTGACCACTTGGAGATTCAGTCCAGAGCTGTAAAATTCAGGGATCCAGATCACCCAAATGGTTAATGGATTGGAATCCTCTTCTGCTAATTCCTCTCCCAAGCTCTATTGAAAGATGCTGGGTTTAAAAACAAAAGCAAAACAACACAACCCCAAACTGGAAATATGTAGCTTCCAAACCATGAGTCAGCTCTGGCTCCAACTACCTCCCATCTGGCATACAAAGCATAAATCCACATGTTTCAGAGGCTTTTCTAGTAACAACACACAAAATTTAAATCTCAAATCTATGATTTTAGCTCGAAAAGTTTTTTAAAACCAGAAAAAGAGAGAACGACTTTATACTTAGAAATGAGGAGTACCACAGCTCATTTATAGATACACGAGTCGACTAAAAACCTGGAGCTGGGTGTTTTTAACCTGAATTTTTTTATCAGAAAATGAGAAAAAGAGAAACTTTCCAAAGCACCTGTGGTTTCCAGATACTGGGGAGAAGGTAAAGCATTTTAGAGACGTTTCAGGTAACATTTTCTCATTTTAAAATACGAGTTATAGCTTTAGGGCATGTGCAGAGAGAGAGAGAGCGCGGAAGAGAGATTGAAACAAAGAAATTGAGGGAGAAAGAGGGAGGGAGACAGGGAGACGGGCTCTTTCCTTGCCTTCTTTTCCCAATTCTTTACCATCTCTGTCTCGGCCTGGGCAGCTACCACCCCCTTTCTCTATACCAACAGGTCCACATCTATTTCTCTTACATGGCTATGAACCAGAAATAATGAGCCTTTATAATTTATTTTGGGATGTGAATAATTTTTAAAAAAATCTTATACTGTGGTCAGGTGCAGTAGCTCATGCCTGTAATCCCAACATTTTGGGAGGCTAAGGCAGGTGGATCACTTGAGATCAGAAGTTCGAGACCAGTCTGGCCAACATGGCAAAACCCCATTTCCACTATAACTACAAAAAAATCAGCCAGGCATGATGGTGCACACCTGTAATCCCAGCTACTTGGGAGGTTGAGGCACAAGAATCGCTTGAACCCCGGAGGTGGAGGCTACAGTGAGCCGAGATCACACTACTGCATTTCAGCCTGGGCAACAGTGTGAGACGCTGCCTCGAAAAAAAAATCTTATATGGTGATTTTTTTTTCTGCCTGTGGTTTCAGTGGCCCTTCATAGAAACGGGTTCCCCATCCTTCACTCTGCTGAGGATACATCATGAAAAAACCCTTCAGTGGGGACAAAATTAACTTCTCTCCCTTAGAGAAGAGAAAAATAGTCAAGCATTGTAACTTCAGTCTTCTGTTTACATACACAATGGTTCTGATTCCTCGCTTTCGTCTCTGGTCATCCTAACCTTGAGTCCCCACTGCCTACATGCTGACCCTTGAGCAGGGAGGGAAAGATATGCCGAGCTGTCCCCATGATGATGGTGACAGGGTGAATATTTAAGGTACAACAGAAGTCGCTCCCTCCAAAAGAGAAGTACTGAGATGAGGGTTGGTCTGAGGGTATGTCGACGAGGGGTCGTCACTACACTTCCAATTCTGAAAAAAAAAATCCCGTCTGGAAGCACCGGATGTTTTGAACTCTGTTTTTCTTGACTGTGGTCTAGTATCTATGAATTCCTTCGAAGCATGTGCTTGTCAGCCAGTGCATACTTCAAGATTTAGAAATATGTCTGCGTGCATATACGCATTAAAATATGCGCATTGTTTTCAAAGTAGTACAATGAGACGTTGAGCTTAGCTAAAAAAGTTGTATGATGTCCTGTCTTCTCATGACCCCATGACCCAGCAAGCAAGTTTTAATATAGAAAATCAGCAGAAGAGAGGTCTTCCAGTCATAGAACACCTTGATATACTGCTGTAGTAGTACATTAGGATAAATAACTGCAACAACAACCCTCAAATCTCAGTGGCTTGATACAATACAGGCCTATTCCTTACTCAAATCACATGGAAAGCAGCTTGGTGGCTCTCTTCCAGGAGGTGACTCAGGAATCTAAGCTCCTTCCATCTTATGCTGCCACCATCTTAAACACGTGAATTTCCACGTTGTCGCAGAAGGGGAAGAGGGAGCATGTTCAGGCTTTCATGCCACGCCCAGAAGCAGCTTGCATCTCTTCCAGCCACATTCCACTGGTGAAAGCCCAGTCATCTGGCCCCAGCCTAAGTACAATGGAATTTGGGAAATGCAATCTCCCCGTGTGCCTGGAAGAGAAAACAGGATTGATACTTAGCCAGCCCCTGCCATAGGTGATTTTTCTTCAGTCTATTAAGTTTTTAAACTTTGAGTGTGCTAAATAAGCAAAGGTAACAAAGAAAAAGCTAAATAAGGGCTTTGTACGTCTGATAAAATTAGACCTTTGATTGAGTCCAATTTCCCCAAATGGTAGACAAAATGGAGCTAAATCAGGGTGGAACATCCAACATATAGACCTCAAAGTTACTTTTTATTCCAACATGTATAGACGCCACACCTTGCAGGAGCTGTCTTACCCAAAGAGCATCCCAGGATAGAGTCCCCTTGCAACACTACGACAATCCGGCCTTGAGGTGGGTGTATCCATTGGATTCTAGCTGAGGAAGGAGGAACAAGCCACTCCTGAGAATTATTCTACAACTGTGCTATTCCCTAGTGAAATTAGGACGGGGGAGGGACAGAAGGCTATGCAGTGAAGTGGGGGCCCAGGACCATTCTTAGCAGGTCGGGGAACCCCAGCAGGAACCAGATCATACCGTGCACCTCCACACATACCATGTGCCCGTGCTGTGTTCCTCACCCCAGGGAATGCCACCACCATCCACCCATTTCCCCAAGCCAGGCTCCGCTCTCCCCTACCTCCTACTACCCAACATCGCACCCTGTCGACCTCACCTCCTGGCTCTCTCTCCAAGGCATCCCACTTTCTTAATCTCACTGCCTCATGACCGCTCCCTGGTCTTCTGTCACAGCCTCCTACCTGGCCTCCCTGCCTCCAGGGAGGCACCAACGCTTCATGGGGCAGAGTACTCGTTCTAAAACATAAAGCTGCTCATATCGTCCCTGTTTAAAATTCCTAATATATCTGAATATATTCCCATTGCTAATATATTCCCATTGCCTTTAGAACAAAACTGAGAATCCCTGGCATGACCACTAAGGCCCCACATAATTGGTTTCTTGCTTGTTCCCCCAGCCTTGGCTTTCTCCATTGCCCCTTCTCCCCAACGCCCCCATGCACGCTACAATCATCCAAGCGTTACCACTTGTGGTTCCCAAAATGGGCTCCTGCCCCTTCCTCTGCCTCGAACTCCTGCCCTCTCACCTTCTCCCTCCTCCCCAGGTGACTTCCCACTTGTCTCCAACAGGACGACGAACAAAATGCTCCTCTGTTGTGACTGCAGAAGGAATGATTGGAACATGGTACCATTCATGCTGAAGGAGAATCTGACTAGACGTAGCATCATAGCCCCAGGTCATTGTTTGGCAGAGATTTGAGTCAAAGTATTGTTATCAGGAGAAATCTGCCTTCCCTCATGCAGACTAGACTGGGGGTTCAGCCAGGAAAGCACTCTCCAGGGTGGCCTCCAAGTCTTCTTGTATGCACTTGAAAAGCACCCACGACCCTGCATTGCAGGTGGAGAGGAACCTCCCTGAAATGGAGGTGCCCACAGGCACCTTGCTCTCGTTCCTCCCTCTGACCCCATCTCAGCCCTCTCTCCAGAGAAGTCATCAGGAGCCAGGGCAGATAGAGACAATATGGAGTCTCGCCATGTTGCCCAGGCTGGTTTCAAACTCTCAGGCTCAAACAACCCTCCTGCCTCAGCCTCCTGAGTAGCTGAGATTACAGGTGAGAGTCACCTTGCCCAGAGGGACAGAGACACTAGTGACATTGACTGACAGAATTTGTAGCTTCTCCAGACTGTCTTAGGACTGGAGCTCATCAGTTATTCCATGGGGGAGCTTATGATTTAACGGACAACACATGGACACCAGGCAGTGAGGGTTAAAGAGGCTGTAGAATGACCACAGGGAGGACTGGGGGAATGAGAGTATTCTGAAGGTATAGTCAGTGAGTCCTCTGCTGATGCCCCAAAGAGGAGATTCAGAGGCGGCAAATGCATCCGCACTCTACAAAAGGCACTGCACCATCTATGAAGGACTGCCTATTGGGTCCCCTAAATCAAGTGTGTGACCTCAAGCCCAGGGCTGCCGACAGGCTCTGCACCTGGGGTGAGAGTGATCAGGGAGCAGGTGCAAGGCAGGATTCCTGATGGTCTGGAGGGCTGGGTGTTCCCTCATCCCTGTTACAAAAATGATGGGTGTTCCTGAAGTCAGGTGAGGGGGCTTTTAGGGAAATACTTGCAGAACATGATGTGGCCCCTGGAGTCTGGAGGACCCAGAGAGAGAGAGAGAGGGCCTGATCTCAGCCTGTCTGTAGCATTCTGAAAACAAAAGTCTGACCTGAGGCCCCCTTGGGTGTAGGGTGGGAGAATAAAGTGTGAGCAGCCTGCTTTCCCAGAGTTCAGAGGGGTGAATGTGTGCTCACCATGGACCAGAGTGGATGCTGCAGAAGGTCATGAGGCTTGAGCTGTCTTGAAAGGGTCTCTCCCAACAGGTCCACCTGCAGCTGGAAGTGACCACAAATGAAGAGTCTGTGAAGGGTGGATCTCCAAAAGTAGAAACTGGGAGGAGCAATCAAAATGGCAGGTCCAGCGGGCATCACCTGCATGATTGCACCCATGAACCATGCAGGGGGCATCACCTGCATGATTGCACCCATGAGCCATGCAGAGGGGATCACTTGTACCATCGCACCCATGAGCCATGCAGTGGGCATCACTTACACCTCTGTACCCATGAGCCATGCAGAGGGCATCACCTGCACCATTGCACCCATGAGCCATGCAGTGGGCAGGGGACTCCGAGGGGGTTCCCCAGAGGGACATTTTCACAGAACTCACCATAATCAGAGCTAGCATTTGGGCACTGTCTCCCCTTACTGCACTTTGTCTCCCCACTCTTCGTTTACCTCCCCGTGGAGACCAAGTCAGCCTGGGGGGTGGGAGATGACTATAGGGTGGGAGACAAATCCTGAAGAAGCAGACGGCTCTGCTATCTCCCCCAGTGCGGGTTTCCAAGACTAATGCAGGTCAACGCTGGACGAGGGCAAGAAGCTTTAAATGGGAGACCTTAGAGTTTTCATATTAGATTAAACTAGATTTTTTTTAAAAACCTAAAAAAATGAGACTGCTTATTAAGACTTAACCTGGTCAGGAAAGCTGTTAATTGGATAGATATATATGTCAGCGAGTTGAGGTAATGACGAGGAGCATCAGTTTTTTTTTTTGTTTGTTTGTTTGTTTTTCTGCTTGCCCTGCACCAAGTCTAGCTCATTTGATGAACCAGTGATGTCAGCTACACTGGGGCCATATTCTCTGTCACGGAAACCCTGGACCCATGGATGGATAAGGGAGCTTTCAGAAGTCTTGTGGGCTTTGGGTAAACTAAAATTTTGGCCAGCAAACAGACACAAAGCTGCACCTTAAATCCATCTAATCTTTCTTAAAGGTTGGCCATCCTGAGCGAAGGGGACCGTTCTGGGTTTGACTCTCCTGAAGCCACCAGGGCTGCTTAGGCAGGATTTATGATCCTGCTCAGTAAGCACTCATCTGTTCACGTGGAGCCTGGCATCACCCTGCAATGGCTCCGGGGAGGGAAGGGAAGCCACAGCCAGGCAGCCCAAGGGCTTCTGCGCTGACATCTTGGGAGTTCATTCCGCCTTCCTGGTGAGGGCTGTTGATTCCAGGCACAGATCCAAGAACTGGAAAATGTCAGGCTTTGCTCGGCAAGTCCCTTCTGTGATTGAGATAAATGGATGAGTTTGAAGGGAATACAGATGGGGGAAGCACGTAAAACAGCTGAATAAACCTGCCAGCCTTTCTCCAACCTTTTAGAGGGAGCAGAGAAAGAGAGTAGGGAGGGAGAAATTCCTTCCAGGAGTCGCGTCCTCAAGTAGGGGAGATGTTACCTTTTTTGGGCATATGAATAATTCAGTATTTCTCCCCCTTAACATTGTTTTCATCTTCTTCCTTTTTTTAAAGGTAGAAGTGTGTGTGTGTGTGTTTGTGTGTGTGTGTGTTAGAGAGAGAGAGGAAAGGTATATTAGTTTTGTAGGGCTGCTGTAACAAATTGCTACAAACGATGTGGCTAAAACAACAGAAATTTATTCCTGAAGTTCTAGAAGCTAGAACTCCAAAAATCAAAGTTTCAGCAAGGTCATATTCTCTCTCCGAAGGTTCTAGGGAAAAATTTCATCATTGCTGGTCTGGTTGTGGTGGCTTCAGGCATCCCTTGGCTTGTGGCAGCCTCAGTCCAATCTCTGCCTTCGTCTTCACATGGCCCTCTTCTCTGCATGCCCCTATCTTCTCTTCTATTTCTTATACCGACACTTGTCATTGGATTTAGGGTCAACCTGAATAATCCAGGATGATCTCATCTTGAGATTCTTAATTACATCTGAAAAGACTATTTTTCCAAATAAAATTACAGTCACAGATTCCTAGTGGGTGTGCTTTCTGCTGGAGAGGAGACCTTTCAACCCACTGCAGAACACCAAATGACAGCAATGAAATGAAAAACTGTTTAAGGTCCAGGAATAAGGAACTAGGGTTCATGGGAAAGCTCTTCAATTTTAGGGATACGCATCAGCCCCTCCTTGTCTCCACACAGCACGTCCCAGGGGGGCCTCCATACCATTGCCTCTCTTGGAATCTCTGGTCTTGGTCAGGTGGGTGCATTGGTTCCAGGAGATAGCTGTGCTCTCCCCAGGGCTTTGTACCAAAACCATGCCTCTGTTTAGTGGCACACAACGGAAGCACCAGTGTTAGTAAGGAGTAAGAAATGACTTATCTTTCTTGAAACAAAAAAATCAACAGCCTGTAAGGAAGCCAAGGCCTGTTTCTCCAGGACCAACTCCTTAAATGCATGCCACTCTCTTGAGGATAATTAAAAGTCTTCTGTAAATGTTGAAGAGCTATATAAACATAAGACTTCTTCATATCATCATCATCATTATTCCAAGGCAATAAACTCTAATAACAGCAAGTACCTTCTGTATATTGAGCACATTCTGTATACTGCATGTGGATGTGCATCATGCTCCACATTTTACTCCCATAGCCTCAGTTAGTCTCATGTCTCATTTTCTTTCTTTTTTTTTGACAGGGTCTCACTCTGTCATCCAGGCTGTAGGGCAGTGGTAAAATCGTGCCTCACTGCAGCCGTGACCTCTTGGGTTCAGGCGATTCTCCCACCTCAGCGATTCTCCCACCTTAGCCTGTAGTTGGGACTACAGGCATGCACCACCACACTCAGCTAATTTTTTGCTTTTTGTTTTTTGTAGAGGTTTTGTCATGTTGACCAGGCTGGTCTCAAATTCCTGGGCTCAAGCGATTCTCCCACCTCTGCCTACCAAAACGCTGGGATTACAGGAGTGAGCCCCTGTACCCAGCCTCATGTTCCTTATTTTTTAAATGGAAATGAAAACACCTCCTTCTCCACTTGTTCTGAAAATCATGTAAGTAAAACAGCTTACCCAAGGTCATACAGCCAGAAAATGATACACTGGGGACTCAAATCCAGATTTTTCTGATTACAAAACTGCTGAGCTGTGAAATCCAGTGTTTTTTTCCCATTTGTGTGACTTTTTAAAAGGGGCAGTTTCTGCCGCAGGGGTCGGGGTGGAGGGGCTTTTTGGCACTCTCGGGAATTATCTTCTTTCTTCACCTGTGCAGACTTGCAAGCGCCTTTTAGGAAAATGAGGGACTGGTGGATCCTCAAGGGGTTAGACGTGGTGTGGGGTGGCCTATTCTGGGCTAAGGAACTGGACATTTTCTGACTTTCTGATCCCAAGTCTCTAAGCTGTAGCTCTGCTGTACCTCAAATAGGTCTTGTGGAAAACTGCAGGACTTTGGGCATTGAGCTGCTCTTCTGCAGGTATTTATGGAAATCCTGGTCAGTGAAGGATACCTTCATGGAGGTTCCACCTGGATGGGGTGAGAGAAATCTGAGCATCAACAGAAGAGTGTAAAATCGAGTGTTAGTAGGAGAGCAAACTGTAAGTAATAGGGTGCCAGGGAAGTGGACAATCGGAAGGATGTGCTTTGCTCAAATCATAGCTCCGGTCCACCCACCTCCGTGAAGTTGACTTCAGGCCTGCTGCTGGCCCCCTTTCTGATGGCAGGAGGCAGGAATGACGTCCTGTCTCCTTTCACCAAGAATCTGAGCCAGTGACTGTAGGGTGGTACTGTGAGCACACGGAAGTGTGAAGAGTGGTTCAATGGATGTGCCAGACACCCAGGTGCCCCAGGCTCCTCCATCCTTCAAGGCTCACATGCTCAATAATGCCCTGAAAACAGCGATCCAAAGCCTGTACTCCTGGGACTGCCCCAGGAATGTTGTCCTCACTGTCAGGGTCACCTCCTCAGCCGTCTGGCTCTCTGCACAAGCTTGAACCCTGCACTACTTGTTAGTTCTAATTATAGATTGTAATGATTAATTAAGCTTTGATGACATAAATACATTTTGATCGGGATAACAGGAGGTTTGGCTACTCTTGGAGCCCAGGAGTCAAGTTATCCTCAAGGTCTCCACTAGACACCATTCTCTGTGGTCACAGAGAAGAGGTCAACTCGGCTCCCAAAGAACCACGTCTCTTCAACTTTGAGTCCAGGCAGATATTTTCTGAGGCTCCCATAGAATAAAAAAAAAGTGGTTTGTAGGAGAAAAGTCATCTGAGATGTGCAATTCTGCCCTCAATGAAGACATATTAATTACACAAAATTTGTATATCCTTGTTGTCTTAAACCACTCTATTCCAGAAGACGGTCTGGGATATACGCATTTCATAACCAAAAGGTTTATTAAAGTGTTATTCTGCAGTTAATGATGCCTGTCCTCTATCTCTAGAGAAACAGAAACATAACAGGCAAGTTTGGAAGGAGCAGTTCCTTCCTATATTGATATTTTTTAGGAAAAAAAATAATAAAAAGAACTAGAGCCATAAGCAAAGAGTAAATGGATGGAAAGAAAGAAGAATGGAGGGAGGGGGAAGGAAATAAAAGGGGGAAGGAGAACGCCTTATTAGATGCAGACTTTTCAAACCATTATCTGTCAGCTTTGTTACAACTCCTTAAAGCCCTGGTCCCCTCATCTGCTTGGGGACAGACTAGAAAAAAAGAAAAACTTCGCCCCTGAGAAGTACAAATTCTCTATGAGACCTTTGAGGTATCTGAATAAGGTTAAAAAGAATGTATCTATCTAAAAACTCCTTAATTCCTCCAAGACATGGAGTGTTCGCTACACCAGGTGGCTGGTCGTACCCGATACAGCAGCATAGACCTCACAGTTAACTATTCCTTATCGTGAGTAATTTTTTCTTTAATTAAGAATTTAAGGCATGCAGTGATCCAATTGCGATGACTTTCTCTTAAAGATAATATCCCTTCAAATGGCATTACAAATCAGGAATCCAATTTGTAGCAAGATTTTTAAAAATTAAACTTCCACACTCAAAGTTAGTATCTTCTTACATTAAACTATCAAAAGTGACTCAGCTTAATCTTGGCTCACTGGTTTACATTATTATCCGAAATATTTAGATCTGTAATTTCTTAGTAGTGCCATTTCTTTGAGGCTCCATAGATTTATATGTTTAAGAAAAGAATGAAAGGAAGAGGGAAGTGAAGGAAAGGGAAGGGAAGAGAAGGGAAAGGAAGGGTGAGAGGAGAAAAAAGAAGAAAATGAAAAGGAAAGAGAAAAGAAAAAGCAGAAAATAAAGGAGAAACAAAAAGAAAAGAAAAAAGCCTCTTGATTTAGTAGGGTGCTGTGTTACTTCTGCTTCCAAGTCCTACCAATTAGCTCCAGCACATGGTTTTTCTTGGCAGCTTTCTGCTTCCCATCCCAGATGGTATGGAAAAGTCTGGCTGCTGACTTTCTGGCTCTTCTTTCCTACTTCCTCTCCACACAGCTAATTTAAGAAAGTCTACACGATACCAGGACAACTGTCGGCCCTGCCTCATTTCCCCTGCCTCTGCCTTCTTCAGCCACCCACAGCCACGGCCATGGCTGCCCGCCTCTAGCACCTGAGCCTGATTTGACAGCAACAGGAAATAAATCAGCATCCTCGGCCACATGGCGTGGAATTCAGCTGCACCCCTTCCCCATGAGGATCGAGTGACCCATATATATTTCTGGGCTCCTGCAAGCTCCAACTGCCCATGGGCATTTTCTTTGCCACCAACCATATCCGGGTGCTAGTCAACGAGGCAAGACCTGCAAGATTTCATATTGAGCATGCCTCGCCCTTCCAGTGTGGGTCCGCTCCATGGACCTAGGCTACTACCTGGGCCTGATTAGCTGCTCCAACACTCTAGGCAGGGCAGTCCTACTATCTACTGTTCATAGCCACATCCTGGTTCTTTCCACCTCGCCCCACGGCAGGGCCACTCATTTCTCAACGCCTATCGAGGATAGGCGGGATTTAACAGGCTACATATGTGGACCCCATTATGATTATAGACCCTACTGGGGCCAGCATCTCTGCCTGGACACACTCCGAATCCACATGCTCACGTCCTGCACTTGGCTTTCAGAACACATGTGTCGGCAATGAGATGGGGGCTGCCTACTGATGGCTGCTGTGACAGAACCCCACTGCTGCCAGGGAACAGCCAAGCGCCCGGCGGTTGCTGGGTACTCAGGAACTAACAGCTGTAATTGGGCCAGGAGTAGAACCTGCTCAAGTCAAAGGAGCCTTTGTGAAATTCAGCTCTGACCCATCACTTCTCTGCTCCATGATTTCTGATGCTTTCTTATTGCCTGAAAAATAGCTTCACCCACAAATTTCCTTCTATTCTGGGATCATGGTTTTCCAGCTTCACTTCCCAATGCACCCCTATACAAGTCCTTTCTCCAGCCACCCAGAGTCTAGCAACTATTCCTTGCACACAGCAGGAACTTCAGTAGGTTTGGGCCCTTGTCCATCTCGGTGTGCTCCCAGAATTCTGTTCCTGTCACTTGGCACATTTCATTATAATTAGCTGTTTACCTGCCTGTCGGTCCACTGGATTTTTGATGTCCTCAAAGACACATTCAGTCTCTTATTCATCTTTCCATTGCCAATATCTGCAAAGTAGTGGGAACACTGTAAGCCTTCAATGCATATTTGTTTTTAAAAAGTTGGTCCAGAAAGTTGATGACCCACATCAAAGATGAGGGCTTAGGGTGTGAACCATGGTCAGGAATGAACAAGGAGACACAAGTTCAGAAAATCATAATGAAGCCCAGAATCACGTTTGGCTGCAGAAATCACAGAGGGCTTCATGAAGAAAATTACATTTGCATTGTGCCCTGAAGGACGATGAGATTTCAGCAGGTAGAGATGTGGAGGGTATTCCTGTGGCAGAACTCCTTAAGGAAAAGCAGAGAAGTGGGAAGGTGCAGAGAATGTTCAGGAAAGAGCGGATATAGTTTTCCTAGAACATAGACTAAGTGAAGGTGGGGTGGAGCAGGTGCTGAGAAGGCAGCATGGGCCAGATCATTGCAAGTGGCAATGCCAGCCTCAGCACCACGGGTGTTTTCAGATGCTATGGTAAACCGTGGGAGGCGGTCTATGCTGAGAAAGGGTTGGGGAGTGATGTAATGATTGAGGCTGGGCTGTCACTTCTGCCTTTGCCAGGAAAGTTATTAGAGTGAGGTGGCTAATGTGGCAGTTATGAGGGGTGAGCTCACTGATGCAAGAGTGAATTAAACATTCGGAATGGGCCAAGGAAGCCACCTTCACTATCATTCATTGTCAAACCCTAAACAGGGCCACAGATCTGACTGCTTCAGTTTCACTTATTGGTGTCATTCAGATACTGTTTGATAGAGGAAGTAGAGGAAAATGTTTCAAAAACCAAAAGACCAAGACAATGGCTATGCCTTAGTCCTGGCAGCAAATGCAAGCAAACCCAAAGGTGGGCAGGATGTCATCAAGTTAGTCTCCAATGTGAGTAGAAAGGCTCAGGCTGCTGGGGCTGTGGTGCACACCTTAGCAGGGACCCAAGGGCCGAGCTTTCAAAGGCCCCTCTTCCGGAGGCTGAGGATCGGTCTGTCCTACAGCCCTGCACTTCCAGCCTCTGCATCACTCCTGTCAGTGTGTGCAGAAACCTCAGGGAAAGGAAGAGCCTGGGTTGCCATAATAAAAGCACTCACTGAGAGGTAGAGGGCTTGCAAGTAGGGCTGCTGCCTACTTTGTTCTTCTAACTCCTTCCTTTCCCCACCCTTCACTGTTTGTCTTCCCTTAGTTCAGTCGCAAATATGATTGTGAATGCAGAGCTCCTAATACTGCCTTTTTCAAGTGATTTGCCTTGACCTAGAGGATTCAGGGAAGAGCAGATCCCCATCACACCACTCCACAGCTCCCCTACTTTCCCCAAGCCTCACTCATCACAGCTGTTAGCAATGCGGTCTCCATGGCCTGCTGTCTATACCTCCTCTGCACATCAGACTGAGAGCTCCTGCAGGCAGGGGCTGGGCAGGCTTGTTTTCTGGGCTCCCCGTTCCTGATTAGCATAGGCACTGGTGGTCCAGTTTTATGGACCAGGGTGGGATGCAGGCAGAAGTGTATAGGCATTTGCATGAAGCTCTGCACATAGAACACTCAGCACCACTGTTCTTGGAGCTAGGACAAAGCCTGCCCCACCGTGTACAGCCCCAGGTAGCAAAATGGCAGGGTGGTGCTCCACTCCATCCCGGTTTTATTCCCAGCTGGGTTCTGAAGCCCCAGCTGCAGCCAGTTTGATATGATTGAAGCAGAGCTTCAGGGAGGAGAAAGGAGGCAGAAGACTAAATATCCCACAATATTTCTTCCATTAAAGTCTTTCAATGAGAGAAAAAAAATCAACAAAATGATTTTTCCATTTTAAAAAAGAAAAAGACAAAGACAAACTCAGCAGGAGACTGAGAAAATGAACGAAAGGCTTATTAAGCAGGGAAGTATTTTGTTTACTCCCTGCAGGCTGCATTCCACAATTACTACCTTTCTTCTATTAACAAAAATCCTGGTCAAATGATAGGACAAATTGTCTGCCTGAGCCTCATAAGGATTCACTGAGGCAAAACCTCAAAAAAAAGAGCATGAGGGAGGGTGCTGCTTCTTCCAGCAACACTGTAGGTGGCAGGTAATTCCAAGGGCTATGCTGATCCCACTGCCCAAGATAAAGCATTTGGTACATTACAGCCTCCCTCCATCGAAACAAAAATAATGAAGATTGATGAAAAAACAACAGCAACAACAACACTGTATTTTGACCCTTAAGAGCCAAGGAGGGGCCAGGCATGGGGGTTCACGCCTGTAATCCCAGCACTTTGGGAGGCCCAGGTAAGTGGATCACCTAAAGTCAAGAGTTGGAAGCCAGCCTGGCCAACATGGTGAAACCCCATCTCTACTAAAACTACAAAAATTAGCCAGGCATGGTGGCAGGCGCCCGCAATCCCAGCTACTTGGGAGGCTAAAGCAGGAGAATTGTTTGACCCTGGGAGGTGGAGGCTGCAGTGAGCCGAGATCATGCCACTGTACTCCAGCCTGGGTGACAGAGTAAGACTCCATTTTCAAAAAAAAAAAAAAAAAAAAGCCAAGGAGGGATGCCTACCTCATGAGCAGTGAGGCCGCACCGGCTCTGTCATTCTGAAGCCAGGAACTCCTGGGGCCACACTGTGAAGATGGCCCACCCTGGATGCTAGAACAAGAGAAGCAGACCCTCCCCAAGGTCTGCCATTCACTGCATTACACGATTCAATCCTCACTGCAGTTCGTCTCACACTGCTGTACAGATACTACCTGAGACTGGGTGGTTTATAAACAGAAGAGATTTAATTGACTTACAGTTCTGCATGGCCAGGGAGGCCTCAGGAAACTTAAAATCATAGCAGAAGGTGAAGGGGAAGCAAGGCACGTCTTACATGGTGGCAGGAGAGAGACAGCATAGGGGAAGTTGCCACTTTTAAACCATCATATCTCGTGAGAACTCCCTTACTATCACAAAAACAGCATGGGGGAAACTGCCCCCATGACCCAATCACCTCCCGCCAGGTCCCTCCCTCCAAACATGGGGGTTCCAATTTGAAATGAGATTTGGGTGGGAACACAGCATCAAACCATATCGATGATTATCTCCATTCTTCAGATAAGAAAACAGAAGTCCAGAGAGGTTAAGTAACCTGTCCAAGCTCACACACCTAGTATAATTTGAAGTCAGGCTTGTTTGAGACCAAGACTTGAGGCTCTGACCTTTTTCAAGCCCTGCCAGTTGCTTACTTCAGGGTGAGGGACCAAGGGGAGGAATATCAAAAGCCAGAGCCTAAGTATTGGGGGAAAGCATGGACACAACCCATATCCTACCCCCCATTCCAGAGACATCCCAACCCTAACCTCACCTGTCCCAGAACTCCCAGGAATGATCCCACATCCTATAGATCCATCCAACCATGGAAGAATTTTTGCCCCAATATCCTGGATTATTACAAATATAAAAGAGAAACATCAGGCCTCATAAATAGCAGCTAAGACAACCAAATTAATCTTCATGGTTTCTTCCTTTCCCTCCTTTTTGGTCTGTATTGGAACGGGCAGGAAGAAAGGCAAGCATTATTTACTAATGATGGTGTGTTTCTTCACCTACTCTATTATACTGTATTCAGCTACCTGGAAGGTTAAAAGGGTGGGAAATGTCAGGGACAAAGTAAGTATAAGAGGATGGCAATTTCAAATGTCTAATCATTTTTGAAAACCAGTTGCCATGTCCAGTGCATAGACCTACATGCCTTTGCTACACTGCACCACAAGCTCCATTCCTGGGAACCTCTAGCCAGAGAGTGGCAAAGCTTGGTCTCGGTTGGCGACCTACTGGGCTGCCCCAAGAGAGAGACATCCTCTCCCACATTGCACAAAATACTCACTGTCAATGGGGTGCCCAATTTGACACAAAGAATTTATGTAAGAAATCAGGCTTAATGGCTGGGTGTGGTGGCTTACACCTGTAATACCTGCAGTTTCAGAGGCTGAAGTGGGCAGATTTCTTGAGCTTAGGAGCTCAAGACCAGCCTGGGCAACATAGCGAAATCCCATGTTTACAAAAAAAATACAAAATATTAGCTGGGTGTGATGGTGTGTGCCTGTGGTCCCAGCTACTTGGGAGGCTGAGATAGGAGGATCACTGAAGCCCAGGAGATGGAGGCTACAGTGAGCTGTGATTGTGCCACTGTACTCCAGCCTGGGTGACAGAGGAAGGAAGGAAGGAAGGAAGGAAGGAAGGAAGGAAGGAAGGAAG
>NC_045438.1:154553650-154590411 GCF_002776525.5 Piliocolobus tephrosceles
GGGGGGGGGGGGGGGGGGGGGGGGGGGGGGGGGGGGGGGAAGGGAAGGTTAACTAACATAAGGTCTCACACTTAGCATTGTTTCTTCATTCGTCGAAGGAGTAATGAAACACGATTTCCTCATTTGTGTGATTAAACCCTAGCAAGACTTATTTGTAATTTGTCTCCTGTATGACTTCCCAAGAGCTTTGAGAGAAGGCTCCAGTGAAGCCAAACCTTTCATCAACTGTCTCGGGCATTGGTTATACAGTGCTTGGCAGGCTTCGTGCGGCAGGGTGGGTGGGAAGACAAACAGTGGCTTCTCCTTCCTGGGGCCAGTGGAGTGTCGGGATGGTTCAGTAGCTGGCTGTACTTCCACCAAACACCAAAGCCATAAAAGTCACCTTGCCTCTATATGCCATTCACCTCAAATGAGAAAACACAGGCTCTGGGAAAACCAACTGCAGAAAAGCCCTCCGAATGCACAGAACCAAGCAAGCTACCTCCTTCTGAGCAGCCATGTCTTATCTGGTGGTAAGCTCAGCTGCTCCTGCAGTCCTGCACGCTGCCTCTGCTTCTTTCCAGTGAAAACATACTAGGACACAGTGATGCTCTCTCCCTGCTATACATTCAAAAAATTAAAAGAGCACCAAAGAAAGGAGAAGTTTGGAAAGGAAGTAAGCAGCTGTCAGAATAAATTTATATGAGACAAACACTCAAATATTGATCTACTCCCAAGATTTCCAAAACCTATCTATAAGCCCGCAGTTGAATTGCTTGTGAACGCTTTTTGCACAAATAAGCGCTGAGTAGGAATGTCAGTTGGCAGTAGAAAAAGATCCTTAAGAGACAAAGGATGATCTACAGATAGACAGAAATAATTCACAGCACTATTTTTACTAGAACTTACCCTACGCAGCCCTCCTTGAGTCAGTCTGTGAGGAAGTGGATTACAGTATTTATTTGTAGCAGACGTGCACTTTTGGATTGTACTGCATGACCTTTGTTTTGGGAAATGCCCCTCCCCACCCTCTGTGATTTCCTGGAGCTGTTATTCCTGGGACTTTACCCTCTATGTCCAGCAGTGAGCACAGACTGCGTCCTTGTTGTCTAAGGGACGCAGCTTCTGAGGGTGCCCCACAGGGGACAGGGGTCCTGTCTCCTCGCATGCACACCCTTGTGGAGCCCCTGCCTATAGTTGGCCACAGCTGCTCTAACGTGACCAATAATGGCAGAAAGGATGGTATGTCATTTTCAAGGTTAGGTTTTACAAGACTGCAGCTTCTACAATGGGTTCTCCTTGTCCCTTCTTTTCTTTTCTCTTTCTCTCTTGGATATGTCATTCTGGAAAAAGCCAGTTGCCATTTGAAGAGGACACTCAAGCAGCCTGTGAAGAGGCCACATGGCAAGGTGCCCAACAGCCAGTGAGGAACTGAGGCCTGAAAGCAGCCATGTGGGTGAGTATGGACGAGATCCTCCAGCCCCCACTGAGCCTTGAGAAGAAGCCCTGGCCAACAGCTTGACTGTAGCCTCATGAGAGGCCCTGAGCCAGAACCACCCAACTAAGCTGCTCACAAATTCCCGACGAGAGAAATTGGTTTAGGCAATAAATATTTTAAGTTGCTAAGTTTTGGAGTAATTTGTTCAGTAGCAATAACTATACATTGACCAATCAGACTCTGGCAAAGCCCTAAACACATTAAAGACTGTGATTGGCCCAGGGGTGGAAACATAAGCCAAGCAGAGCTCATCAGAATCCTTTTCAGGAACTGATATGGATAGTAGGTGATAGAGAATCACGCCATCTTCTCTGGGATCATGACCGTGGGTACAAAGTTAGCCTAGAGTTGTGGTTCTCAGAGGCCATACTGCCTACCTAAGGGGCATTTGGAAATGTGGGGGATGTATTTCGTAGTCACAATGTATGGAGGCACTGCTGGCATTTGATAACTTGAAGCCAGGGATGCTAAATATCCTGCAATGTATGGGACAGTCCCGCAAAACAAAGAAGTATCCATTCCACGTTGTCACTAGCACTCACAATGAGAAACCCTGGCACAGGACCCTCTGCGGCTTTATTATTATTATTATTCCATATGGAGAGAGTTTTCATGAGAATGACACAAATCTAGATGACAGAAGAACCGAGACACACTGAAAGAGAGAGAAGGATCAAGTCCCAGTGATAGAATTTCAATCCCTGCATATATATCCCAGGCATATAGGAAAACAGAGGGAAAGGGACACCGTCCTTTTCTCAAGGAAGCTATAGTCTAATTAAGGAGACACTCAAGAAGTGACAAGAATTCACTCTCAGAGAGCTGGCTGAACTGCAACAGAAAACTGAACAGGAGGCGGTTCACAGATGCCTGCCTGGGCCCTGCACTGGGCCTGCAGAATGGGTAGTGTTTGAACAAGAAGAGAGAAGGAAGAATGCTTTCCTGAATGGAAGTGAATAGAATTCCTTAATAGAATGAGCAGATAGATAGAATCTCAATCTAGCTTCATGCCTGAAGCTAGAAGAACCCTTAGAATGTCCTAATTACATGATCCCATGTATTTTCTCTTATGCTTAAAACCAGTTAAACTGGTACAGTGAACTGAATGTTTATTCCTCCCCAAATTCATATGTTGAAATCCTAATGCCCATGGTAATGGCGTTAGAAGGGTCTTTGAGAGGTGATTAGGTCATGAGATTGGAGCCCTCAGGAATGGGATACATGCTCTTATAAAAGAGGCTGCAGGCTGGGCGCGGTGGCTCAAGCCTGTAATCCCAGCACTTTGGGAGGCCGAGACGGGCAGATCACGAGGTCAGGAGATCGAAACCATCCTGGCTAACACGGTGAAACCCCGTCTCTACTAAAAAATACAAAAAAAAACTAGCCGGGCGAGGTAGTGGGCGCCTGTAGTCCCAGCTACTCGGGAGGCTGAGGCAGGAGAATGGTGTGAACCCGGGAGGCGGAGCTTGCAGTGAGCTGAGATCCGGCCACCGCACTCCAGCCTGGGCGACAGAGCGAGACTCCATCTCAAAGAAAAAAAAAAAAAAAAAAAGAGGCTGCAGAGAGTTCCTTGCCTCTTCCACCACATGAGGGTATAGTGGAGAAGAAGGTCATCTATGAACCGAGGAGGTGGCCTTCCCTAGATGCCAAACCTGCTGGCACTTTGACCTTGGACTCCTAAGCTTCCAGAACTGTGAGGAATAAATTTGCATTGTTGATAAGCCACCCAGTCTAGGTGATTTTGTTATAGTAGCCCAAACAGACTAAGACAGTTGGGTTATTGATGTTTGCCACCCAAAGAACCATGACTATTTATTTTATCATCCACCTATCCATCCATTCAAACAATGTTTATCGAGCCTTGACTATGTGTAAGGCACTAGTTTAAATCCTGAGGATACATAGTTAAAAAGGAACAGTCCAGAATGACAAAGAGTTAACTAGCAATTACAATACAAGATACATACTCTCCCTGCTGCCCTTTCATGCTATGGAAATACAAAAGAGGAATATCAGCTCAGTCTAATGGTAGGAGGCAGTCAGGGCAGATCTCACTCAGATGAAAAAAAAAAAAAAAAAAAGGAAATACGTAACTTATAAAAGATTGTCCAGAAATGCCAGCAAAGAGTAGAGGAGCCTTGTTTGATAAGTGACTCACTGACCAGGCCAAAGCTTTTAATATATCCTACTTCTGGCTATTGAGACTGAGATCACAGTGATTCAAGAATCACTTAGAGGCCATTTGGGAAAACACAAATTAATAAGACAAAGAGGCATTGATTCAATAAACTGTCCCTTATAAAGCACTCGGGTCATTTTCTTTCTCTACTTCCTTACAATGTCTAGTATTTCATCGCAAGAAATAAGTCTCTATTAAGAAAGGAACTCTGCTTTTCAAAAGTGATGAGAGAGGAAGGTATTTTTTCCCCAACCAGACCCAGGTCAGAGCAGTTAAAATCATTTTAATTTGCTCCTAAAATTTTTACATCTCCTTCACCAGTACACAGAGTTACAGGAGGGAACTCCACACTATTAATTAGTGCTGTTGCAATCACACTATTTCATAGCACCAGAAAGGATATAAACAGTCCTCTGTGTCAGGGATGCTCTCAGTCTCCAGTGAGCACTGGGGTCTAGGGTATATGTGGAGAAAGGAGTAGCCACCGAATTTCTTTCCAGATATCTGTAAACATTCCCCAACTAGCTCCCCTAACCCTGAAATTCACACGCCATCAATCAATCACACTGTAATATCGACTGGAGGTCCACAGAGAATAAGGCATGATTCCAGGCATGTAGGAAAACAGAGGGAAAGGGACACAGTCCTTGTTCTCAAAGAAGCTACGATCTAATTAAGGAGACACTCAAGAAATGACAAGAATTCACTGTCATAGCGCTGGCTGAACTGCAACAGAAGACTGAATAGGAGGCGGTTCACAGATGCCTGCCTGGGCTCTGCACTGGGCCTGCAGAATGGGTAGTGTTTGATCAAGAAGAGAGAAGGAAGAATGCTTTCCTTAATGGAAGTGAATAGAATTCCTTAATAGAATGAGCAGAGCCTGGAGGGAGCCAGCCGAAGCAGCCAGACTGGCAGGCCAGAGGGCGAGTGCTGGAAAACAGAATCCAGGAGGTGGGGTGAGCCAGATTGGGGACACAGGGAAAGGCCGGTGTCCAGCTAGCAATCCATTTATCCCTTGCCTCTCAGCCCCAGATCTTTCGCTCTGCACCTGCTCTGTGACAAGGGAGTTCAGGCGTTTCTCCTTTGCAGCAAACACAATATTCAGCTTTGTCAGTAGTGTGCTCTGAGTCGATGCAGGAGGAAGGGGCTTCTCCTCCTGGGTCTATCTTGCTGCTGTCTTCTTCTGCCTCCAGCTGCATGACTCTTATCACTGCCCCAGCCGTGTGTCGAGTGTGCAGTCTTCAGGCTCATGGCCCAGCCCCACCTCTTGGCCACCCATGGTGACCACCTTACCATGATGTTCCTAATGCAGGTCTGGCATGCCCCAGTCTTCACTACCCTGCTGGAGAGCAGGCCCCTGACACCCGTAGCCCTCCATGCACTCTTGCACCAGCCTTAACCTCTACCCAAGACTCTTGTTTTCTCCTGGCCCAGCAACCATGGGCAACCCAGGGAACCTTTCTGCCACCCAGTGGGCTACAAGCACACCTCTGATGCAGTCCGAATCTCAGCCTTGAAGAGGGGTCTTCTTTAAGCTCGTCCTTCCCCAGGTGCTCTCCATCAGCCTCAGGGTCACCTTCAGAGTCTTCCTTCCATCTTCTCATTACTTCCCTGTTACAGTTAACTAAGCCTTATATTAAACATCCCACATTCAAATTATTGTGTGGTTTCTGTTTCCTGATTGGACCCTGAATGACACAGCCAGGTAGAGAAATCCAGATGATGTGGTAAAGGGGCCAGGCAAGTGGAGGTGTGGATGTGTGTGCTAAAGGCTGGAGTGGAGGTGCTGGACTAGGAGAGCAACAGGTGCCAGAGCTGTTTTGTTCCTGGTCTATCTGATAATCTCAGGAAAATGAAGAAGAGTGGGAGGGATGAGAAAAGAAGAGGAGGAGACAGAGCAGAGGAGCAGAGGAAGAGCAAGAACCATAGTAGTGGATCCAGCATCCCAGGCACCTGTCTCGGTAGATGTCCCTGATCCTGCTGACTCCCAGCCTGAGAGCCAGCACAGTGATGTGTTTGAGAATGATGAGCCTAGGAGGAGTTTGGGGAATGGACTGGAGTGGGTGGCTGATATGGTCTGAATGTGTTTTCCAAAGTTTATGTGTTGGAAACTTAATCCCCAATGCAACAATGTCAGGAGGTGGGGCCTAATGGAGGTTGTGAGGGTTCCACCCTCATGACTGGATCAACGCTGCTATAAAAAGAGCTTGGTGGAGTGGGTTCACTCACTCTTCTACCACGTGAGGACACAACATTCGTCCCCTGTTACTCTTCCACCTTCCACTATGTGAGGACACAGCGAAATGGTCCCCACCAAATGTCAACACCTTGATCTTGGATTTATCCCATCCTCCAGAACTCTGGATATATAAATTCCTGTTCTTTATAAATTAGTAAGTCTGTGATGGTTTATTATAGCAACACAAAATGGACTAAGATAGTGGCAAAGAGGATGGAGGAAAAAATGCAGAAGTGAGGTTGACTCTCTGTGGGAACGGACAGTCCAAAAGAATGGACGGGGATTGGTAACAGGCTAGGTCTAAGCAACAAAGGATTCTGGAAACAAAGAAGCAAAACAAAGCAGTAGTTATTTCCAGGAAACCTCCCTTAAGAAAAGAAGAAAGGAGAAGACTGGCCTCTTCCATGTGTGCATTCTTTGGCCAAGTCATTGGCCGTTCTCATCTCAGTTTTTGTACATACACAGTAGGGATACTAACACCTGTGGCAAAGGATGGTCTTGGGATTAAATGGAATGCACTTGGTACTACATCTGGAATGTGGAAATTCTCATCGTGTTGGAAAGTGGAGAGCGAGGGCTGGGAGTCCCAGTGGGTGAGCTTAGATCCCGGTGTGGGGCATGTGAAGTTGGGAGGGGCTGCTTACACGAACAGGGGCCCTCACATTCTGGAAAATGAGGGAGCAGCAGGAGAGCATCTGGTTCCTAACACAGGGCAGGAGAATTCCCTGAGTGAAGAGAAGAATTCAAAAAGAAAGAGGGAGGAAATCACACCTTCTCATAACTTTGCTGGAACTGGGGCTTTTAAATTTTCAGCTAATCATTGTGTCACATTTATTGATGTTCCTCACTGGTTTCAGCAGGGCAGATGTGTATTGGGCCATTTAAAGTGTATGAGTAGGCCGGGCACAGTAGCTCACACCTGTAATCCCAGCACTTTGGGAGGCCAAGGCAGGTGGATCACCTGAGGTCAGGAGTTCAAGATCAGCCTGGCTAACATGGTGAAACCCCATCTCTACTAAAAATACAAAAATTAGCTGGGTGTGGTGGTGGCCACCTGTAATCCCAGCTACTGGGGAGGCTGAAGCAGGAGAATCACTTGAACCCGGAAGGCAGATGCTGCAGTGAGCTAAGATGGCCCCACTGCACTCCAGCCTGGGCGACAAGAGCAAGACTCCATCTCAAAAAATAATTAATTAATTAATTAATTAATTAAAATGTATGAGTACTTTTTTTTCTTGGAACTGACATTCCATGAATACATTTTTAAATGGATAATCTACTGCCTTATGCAGGTACATCAGAGGGGCCTTGCTCTGTGGGCACATCAAAAAGTCAGGAGAAAATGCATGTATTACTTTTGTCAGGGACCTTCCCACCTCTAATTTTTTTAAACCTCTGATCTTAGAAAATCCTCTGAAGGTTAATTAAAAGCTTTACTTTCCAGCCTCTGGTGTATTGTGCTAAATTTATTTGTTGGTGCGGATGTCAACAGCAACTGATATTTGTGAATAGCTTATGCAATATCAAAGAGTTCAGTAAAAGAAGAGAAAAAACCCACAAGTACTGTATGTCAGAGCTGAATAATTGTCTCACCTTCAATGCTTATTAAAATCATCTAATTCTACATAAGAAGTACTTTATCAGAAGGCTATAGGTAAATAAATACATTCAAATGATGTAAAATTTCCATTTAAATCACCCACTCCAGTATTATTTATATTTATTAGAATATGATTGTGAATCAGTTGGGTCAAGAGTAATAGACAAATGTAATGTGATAAAAATGGTTTTATCTTAAAAGTCTGATGAAACCTCTCTCTCACACACACACACCTGCACACACATACACACACACACACACACACACCCCATCACCACCACCACCACCTGCCTTCAGATGGGAGGCAGAGCAGACTCATTCATCATACTCCATTATATACGTTAACAAAAATGGCCAAGGTGTTGGTCAAGAGCTTTAATCTCTTGAACCAGAATTCTGACCTTTATTCAGATTCTAGATCCAATGATGAAGACGAGGAAGAGGATGATAATGATAATAATTTCAAAGGTTTAAAAACAAAACCAGGAATTTTTGGAAAAATGCACCCTTAGAATGATTTTCCCTTTGAGAGATAGCCCAATTCAAATTTATTCTGAAAAGAACACCTAATTTCTCAGGAAGAGGTTCATGCTAACTAGAGTCAACACCTTTGGATTATCGATAATCTGTTACCATTAAAAACAAATTTCATTAAATTCCTTCTCCATCGTTCTGAACTCTCTGCTTCTATTAATTACTTAACGATTGTGCAGTGTATTAGGGACCCACTTGGAAACAACAGAAGGAATGCAAGAGCCATTCAGCACTTGCTTGCTTGGCTTCTACAGCAGTAGATGAAGTCCTTCCCTACAGCAGCATGGGGAAGTAGAACTCCGCTTAGTGGTGGTGTTGGGAAATCAGGGCTAGGCATCTCTTGTAGGTAACTCTTCCAAAGGCACCTTGATCCACCGATTCCACCATCTCTGCCCAGTCTCCACGTTGGGCCCTGGAGTCTGCTCTGTCAAACTCCATCTGTAATCACCATGTCCTGAGGCTGTGTCACCCTTGTTCCCAGGTTGGGATTTGTCCTGTGCACTCAGCCTAGTCCCTGGACCCACGCAGCAAACCACAGCAGGCTGAATGCATGCCCGATAAACATGTTTGCTTTCAAACTGGTCCAATGGCTAATTTAATGTGTCAACGTGATTGGGCTAAGGGATGCCCAGATAGCTGGTCAGACATTCTTTCTGGGTATGACTGTGAGGGTTTTCAGCAGAGATTAGCATTTGAATCAGCAGACTGAGCAAAGAAGATCACCCTCCTCAATGTGGAAGGGCATTATCCAATCCTTTGAGGGCCTGCATAGAACAAAAAGACAGAGGTGAGGCTAACTCACTTTCTCCTTTTGAGCTGGGACATCCATCTTCTCCTGTCCTCTGACACAGGCACTCAGATAGGCCTTCAGAGTCTATCTGAGATTTACACTATCAGGCTCCCACACCACTCCTGTTTCTCAGCTCTTTGGACTTGGACCAAGACTGATATGCTTTGGCTGTGTCCCCATCCAAATCTCATCTTGAATTGTAGCTCCCATAATTCCCACTTGTTGTGAGAGGGACCCAGTGGGAGATAATTGAATCATGGAGGCGGTTTCCCCCGTACTGTTCTCATGGGAGTGAATAAGTCTCATGAGATCTGATGGTTTGATAAGAGGTTTCTGCTTTCACTTGGCTCTCATTCTCTCTTGTCTGCTGCCACATTAAACATGCCTTTCACCTTCTGCCATGATTGTGAGGTCTCCCAAGCCACGTGGAACTGTGAGTCGATTAAACCTCTTTTTCTTTATAATTTACCCAGTCTCAGGTATGTCTTTATCAGCAGCTTGAAAACAGACGAATACAAGGACTTACATCACCAGCTTCCCTGGTTCTCAGACTTACAGACTGAGACTGAAGTACCCCACTGGCTTTTCTGGTTCTCCAGCTTGCAGATAGCAAGCACATCATGGAACTTCCTGGCTTCCACGGTCCCATGAGACAATTCCCATGATAAATCTCTCTCTCTCTCTCTCTCTCTCTCTCTCTCTGTCTCTCTGTGTGTGTGTGTGTGTGTGTGTCTGTGTGTGTGTGGGTGTGTCTCTGTCCTATTGGTTCTGTTTCTCTGAAGAACCTTGACTCCCTGACTAATATAGCTGGGTAACCGGATAGGCTAAACCCACCATTAGCCACCTCCCTGTCCATAAGTGAATCTGAGGCTTTATAAAAATGGAAAGGGGGTAAACAGATACCCTGTGGAGAGAGGAGAGGAGAAAAACATAAGAAGAATCAACTATAAGTGGGGAGAAAGTCAAAGGGAATCATAACTGAGTCTTGTCTGTCAAGATTTATCACCTTAAGGCACAGTGGCTCACACCTGTAATTCCCATACTTTGAGAGGCTGAGGAGGGAAGATCACTTGAGCCCAGGAGTTGGAGACCAGCCTGGGCAACATAGTGAGACCCTGTCTCTATGAAATATATATATATATATTTCAAAACTGGGTGTGGTGGCACATGCCTACAGGCCCAGCTACTTGGGAGGCTGAGGCGGGAGGATCACTTCAGCATGGAAGGTCGAGGATGCAGTGAGCACTGCACCCCAGCCTGGGTAACAAGAAAAAACCCATCTTAAAAAAAGAAAGAAAGAAATAGATTTATAATCCTAGACTCTGCTTGGATGGAACCTTAAAGGTTACTGTATTAGCTGAGGTAACTGCTAGCTGCTAAAACAAGTAAATACAGAAAGCTCAGTGACTTCACAAAATAAGAGTTTAAAACTGCAAGGGAGCTTGGGAACGGTGATCGAGTTGATGCCCAAGAAGAAAAGAAAACAGCAACGAGCCAAGCTCAACCACAGTTTCCTAGTACAACCTTTAACACTTCCCCTTAACATCTACACAAGCATTATATACCTACCCTTGAACACCTCCAGTGATGGGCACCTCATCACAAGCTGGCAACCCTGGAGCATATTCGGGGTCCAAACAAATGAGCCAGTGGAAAATCTGACACTTGGGTAGGTCCCACCAGGTCCTAAATGGCTCTACTCATCCTGTATTAGAAGAGACACACCAACTACGGCTTAATTCTAAACTGATTCCAGTATTATTGGAAATGCAGGCTCTACAACCATAAGACAACTGGAAACTTTGACAGCCTGCCCAACAAGCTTCTGGAATAGTTAGAGCAACAGAGATTCAACAGTGATAATGACTTAGAATGTTTGTTGAGTATCTAAGACTGAGTAAATAGTGGCAGGTCATTGTTAAAAATCATCGCATAATCAGTTATTCTCTACTCATTTGGTTGACAGGGGTGTTGGGATGTTTTGTAACCTCTGAAACTCTATATATAGGTAAGAAATTGTTATTGCTCATTCGCACTAACAAGTATGTATTAATTCAAATATTTTGCACAAGAAGTTTGTAGTGTCATCACTATTCCTTGAGAACACTGAAGAAAGAAGTGCAACACACACACACACACACACCCCGTGTGTCCTATTTATTACCACTTCTGTGGACATGTATTTCTGCCCCTTTAGGTGTTTTGCATGCTATACATCAGTCTTAAGCACACACACACAAATGCTGATTCCTCATACAGGTCACAACAGTTCAGTGTGATTGTATTGTCGTGCCTTGTTCAGAGCCGGGTTGATCTGTAATAGAAGATGTGGTAATTCCTGAGGACATCTGCAGTTTGTCAAACACTAGCAAATAGTAAAACACTGTGAAAGGACACGAGGAGAGATTTTTAACCATCAGTAATCGGTTGTGGGCAGCAAGAAATAAAAATGGAATAAAGGGCTTTGGTGTAAAGAGGGCAGAGTGTACTAGCCAGAATCTATTCTCATAAGATGCTTTTTTCTGTCCTAAATTCAGGGTAGTCTCTAAACCTTGCCCTGCAGAGCCCCATTTTCTAGAGGACATTCAAAGACGGTCAGTGTTTGTGAGAGGGCAACAGCAATGCTTGTATTTGAGTGGACTCTCTGTCCCTGAAGTCTCTGCATGTTTCCATTGTGTGCAGGAGCTTAACCGAGAAAGGCCCAGCAGGAGCTTTGGAAATGAAGCTGATGGCATCTGTGGGGTGGAGACAGCAAACTCACACAAGGCCTAAGAAGGGAACAGCAATGGGAGGAGTTGGGATTGGACACGTTGCTGGGGGGGAACTGTGTCTTCCAGAAGCAGCCGATAGGAATGACGGCAGCCCTGCCAGCAGATGCAGGAAAAGAGCTGAGACCGTCACACTCAAAATTAGCCCATGCTATCTTCTGTAGCACTTAGCAGGTTGCAGAGAGGCAATGGTCTTAAGAGTAATGTCATCGTGAACATCTCTCGGTGCTACTGATAGATTTTTCTTTCCTCAAAAAATAGATTCCACCATTTATTTCTCTAGCTTGCAATGCGGTATATTCCATGAAACCAGAAGTGTCTTTTAGCATGCTATTTAGGCTGATGGCTACTTCAAAGATCTCGTTAATGCCAGTGTTGTAAGATTCATATTGAGTGCAGAGGCATAAGGGAGTGCATTTGTTCTTATCAGACCCACAAGAATTTGTAAAATAGGAAAACAGAAAACGTGTTTTCTCTAATGAGCTCAGAGCATTTTAAAGCACTCCCAGGTAGCCTAATAACAGATTCATGAGGCAACGGAGGTAGAAATTAACTTGTGCAATTTATAAATGGTGAAAGGGGTACTCACAAGGGAGTTGTGCAATAAGATAAAGTTTGCAATTTATAATAACATACAACATGTGCAATTTATAACATATATAATGTGCAATTTATAACAACATGTTTATAACATATAATGCATAACATGTATAATTTATAACATATAACATGCAACATGTACAATTTATAACATATGACATGTGCAATTTATAACATATGACATATGCAATGCATTATAACATGTAACATGTGCAATTTATAACTATAACATGTGCAATTTATAAATGGTGAAAGAGAAACCCATAAAAGACTTCCTAAAGCCCTAGAGAAATGGGGACAGTAGCCCAGGGTCCACCACAAATGAGTCCCTAACAAATGTTTTTGAGTGATGATGGAAAATCAGGCCTCTGACACAAGGCTGAGACACTTAACATCCCTAATTTTCTTTTCTGACTCCCTAAACTTTATCTGACTATCTCAGAGAGATGACTGAAGGAGCTTGCTATTAAGTAAAAAATGGGCATGGAGCAAACATCCCGTTAGAAAAGGACCTTAATGAGTATTTTACAGGCAGGGAAACTGAGATAGAGAAGGCCAGTGGCTTCCTCTGAACACAGAAGTCGTAAGTGACAGTACCGGATAAGAGCTCAGATCTAATACCTCTGCCATGCTATCCCCCGGTAGAGACTTAAAGCTTAAGCCATCTTTTAAGTCCCCCTTCTACAGAAAACAGACAGGCAAGACTAATCGCTATTTTGGTAAAGTCTGTGTAATAACTGATCAAACTCTGCCAGGAGATCATCTTACTGACATTTTGATTTCTAGAGTGTCAAAACATATAAAGGATCATGAAGTTAAAATTAGATCTCAGGTGGGTTGGAGAAAATTGTCAGGTTTTTTAAAAGAATATAGAAGAAAGAAAGAGAGAGAGAAAAAAAACTTCATCTCTCTCCCATAACAGTAGGAATCACAGTCAGCAGTATACTGTTTTCAATAAGAAGATCAAGGGAGCCACCCTGAAAAAGCTTCCGCTGACTTTCCAGCCACCAACAAAGCATCAGCGTTCTGTGAGGAAAGTTACCAGCGATAGGCTCTGAAAAATGTCTGCAGAGGATGCAGAGAGAGAGGGAGAGTCCTCGAAATGAAACTTTTTTGTTTTTTTTTTTTTTTAGGATGAGACTCACTTTGTTGCCCAGGCTAGAGTGCAGTGGCAGGATCTCGGTTCACTGCAACATCTGCGTCCCAAGTTCAAGCAATTATCCTGTCCCAGCCTCCTGAGTAGCTGGGGCTACAGCCACCATGCCTGGCTAATTTTGGTATTTTTAGTAGAGACGGGGTTTCACCATATTGGTCAGGCTGGTCTTGAATTCCTGATCTCAGGTGATCTGCCTCGGCCTCCCAAAGTGCTGGGATTATAGGCATGAGCCACCTCGCCTGGCCAAAAACAAACTTCTACATTGGGAAAATTCAAATGAGAGTACAGGACAAGATAAGGATAAATCTTCTATAGAAATTCAAGCTGAGTACAGTAGCTCATACCTGTAACCCCAGCACTGTGGGAGGCCAAGGCAGGAGGACCACTTGAGCCCAGGAGTTCAAGACCAGCCTGGGCAACACAGGGAGACCCCCATCTCTACAAAAAAATTAAAAATTAGCTGAGTGTGATGGCACATGCTTGTAGTCCTAGTTACTTGGGAGGCTGAGGTAGGAGGTTCACTTGGGCCTAGGAGGCTGAGGGTGCAGTGAGCTATGATCATGCCACTGCACTCCAGCCTGGGCAACATAAGGAGACCCCATCTCTACAAAAATATTTAAAAATTAGCTGGGTGTGGCGGCACATGCTTGTAGTCCTAGTTACTTGGGAGGCTGAGGTGGGAGGTTACTTGGGCCTGGGAGGCTGAGGGTGCAGTGAGCTATGATCACACCACTGCACTCCAGCCTGGGCAACACAGCAAGACCCTGTCTCAAAAATAAATAAATAAAAGAAAGGAAAAAAGAGAGAGAGAGAACGAGAAAAGAAATTCATTCCCTCCATCCTAAGTTAGCCATGAATTCTGAGAAGTAGTTATTACTTGGAAGAAAGGAAGAAAGAGAGTGACGTAGGGAGTGAGGGAAGGGAAAAAAGAGAAAGGGGAGGGACGCAGAGGGATAGGACGAGAATTCACTCTAAATGATAGACTCGATATTTTGCTAGAAGCACCTTCCCAAGGTAACTGCCACACCTGTTCTTTTTTTTTTTTTTTTTTTTGAGATGGAATCTCGCTTTGTCACCCAGGCTGGAGTGCAGTGGCACAATCTCAGCTCACTGCAAGCTCCACCTCCCAGGTTCACGCCCTTCTCCTGCCTTAGCCTTCCAAGTAGCTGGGACTACAGGCGCCTGCCACCACACCCAGCTAATTTTTTTTTTTTTTTTTTTTTTGAGACTGGGTTTCACTGTGTTAGCCAGGATGGTCTCGATCTTCTGATCTCGTGATCTGCCCGCCTCGGCCTCCCAAAGTGCTGGGATTACAGGCGTGAGTCACTGCACCCGGCCCCTGTTCTGACTTTAAAGCGTGGTTTAGACACAGGTGTAATAATCCCAAAGAACAAATCAGCAAATCTTTTTGTATTAGAAGAAAAACAATAGACTAGCAAAACAAATTCTGACAACCTGTTAACAAGGTGTGAGTTCTGAACTCTGTTTCAGTAGGGAGCAAACATCCTCGCTGTCAGAAGAGCACATAAGGCATATTTGGGTGTGGAAATGCCGATGACGAGTTGATAGCAGGACAAGTGAAAGGGGGTGTGCAAAGGAGGGTATCAATGTGCGGCAGGTCCAGAAGGCGCCTCTTCTGAAACTACATGCAGGACCAGTGTTGACTTCCACTCTGGTCCTAAATTTTCAGATCAGTTTAAAGATAGAAATGGATATTTTCCTGTGTGAAAAAAGCAAATGGTATTATTCAATGAAATCTCAACACTAAAGTGCAAATTACCTCCTCTACTCTAGGCTTTAACTCCTTGACTGTGTAGTCAAAGTGGGATACACCCCTCACTTGGGACAAAAAAAGCCACTTCTGTGACATTCTGTGTTCTACAGAAAAGTCCTCATTGCAGTGATTCAAGAGAAGAACCCAGCTGGGCGCGGTGGCTCACGCCTGCAATCCCAGCACTTTGCAAGTCCGAGGTGGGCGGATCACGAGGTCAGGAGATCGAGACCATCCTGGCCAACATGGTGAAACCCCGTCTCTACTAAAAATACAAAAATTAGCTGGGTGTTGTGACGTGTTCCTGTAGTCCCAGCTACTCGGGAGGCTGAGGCAGGAGAATCACTTGAACCCGGGAGGCGGAGGTTGCAGTGAGCCAAGATTGTGCCACTGTGCTCCAGCCTGGGCAACAGACCGAGACTCCATCTCAAAAAAAACAAAAAAAACAAAAAAAAAAAAACAAAAAAAGAGAGAGAAGAATCCAATTCTCTACTGGAAATGCTTTCCTCAAATTTAGGGCAGCAGATGTGTGTGGTCCTTATTTTTATGCTGCGTAAAAGGATGCATTCAAGTAGAACAAGGAGCATGGCCATGTGCCCATCATCATTAATAGAAACACCTGCGTCTCTCTTAGCTCTACTCTGAGACTTCATCACTAGAAAGCTCTTGGCTACCCATCTAGATGCATTCTTGGAAGTAGCCTGGGGTCCTCTGTTTAGATCATAAAACAAAAATCTTGAGAAGATGAATTTCCATTTTCTTTGTGTTCAGAACAGTTTACTGTGGAGTTCCTCACCGAGGGCAGGAACAGAAGGTTTTTCTGAGAAAAGTCGTGGCAGCTGGGTAGTGTCTTAATGCCCTCAATGGCTCTTCATCATTCATACCTGGGAGGCCCACCTATTTCTCTTGCTATGAAGATTTGCAATGGGTTGAAGGAGTGCATTGACTTTTGTTTTTCTGCTGGAATTTGAAATAATAAAATGTATTCCAATCTGGGCCTTAGTTATCATATGGCTCTACATAAATCAAGCAAGAGGGCTGGTCAGGTAACTAGGCTCAGTCCTCACATCTCCCTCCGCTCATGTTCCCCCAGTTTGTTGGTTTCCAGTACCCAAATTCACAAGTTTCTTTTATTGAGACAATTTAGAAGACTGCAGCCTGTGCAACTGGCTTCCATCACTAGCAGCTTTCTGGCCCTCACCTAAACTCCCATTTTCGTCTAACCTTGGGCTCCTGAGCACAACTTCATCATGACGTATGGCATATGACATGTATCGGAAATGTAATTAGATGAGAAAATGAAATAAATGGCCATTTTACATTATTTCTCATACGAAACTCCACAGTTCAAACCATCTTTGTTCTACAGCTATTCAACCAGTATTGAGGGAACATCGTCAGTTACTGGAGAGCTGAGCCTGACAGGTTATAAGACACACAGCTCTGCCTTGGAGGGGCAGAAACTCCTATCCTTGTGCTTTCATCAACAAAAGAAAGAGAAAGGATAAAAGAAACACAGGCAATGGAAAGACATCTGGAAAATACTGTCAAGTAGAAAGAAAAAAATTAAAATCACCTGCATTCTGTGATCCGCTGATAACCACTGTTCACAAGTTCCTTGGAGTCACTACAGCCCTTTTTGTGTTTTTGTCCCCACAGTTGAAATTATACTGGATATATGAATTTTCCTATTTTCCTTGTAACATAAGAAGAATATTTCCATTATTACCAGAGAAACTCCGTGGACAAGATTTTTTCCTAATTAGCTGTCTTGCCTTTGTTCTCCTGTGATGGACTCATTCATCGCATTTGAAAAGCTTTTGTTTCAAAGTTTCATTACGTTCTGATGAAAGAGGGACTGGAAAGCGATGTTCTGATGTTGCTGAGGTTTGTGGGGGTTTGTTTTAAATCCTGAGGGATCATCCACACACACTCGAGGTTCAAAGGAAAAAAAGCGAATGTTGACGGGGGAAGCATCCTCCCTTCAGATGGGAAAAAGCTCTAGACCCAGCTGGCAAATGCAGAGACAGAGAGCAAAGGGATTACTGGGAAAATCAAATGAACGGGTGATCTGAAGGCCAGATTATACTTCTATTAAGTGCAATCAAGGCAAGGAATCTCTTATGGGAGGCAAGCAGAGGCTACAGGCAGTGAGTCCTCTGTGGAGCTAATGGAACATGGACAGTGAAGGCTCTTCTGAAAGGAATTCAGGATAAGAAAAAACACACGTTCTCTTTAAGACCAGACACGTGAATGCCAAGTTTAGATGTGCAATAACTAAAAACGGTTACGAATAGTGTAAATGGGTGCTTATTTTAGTTATATTTGTATATATCTTTAATCTGGTCAATCAAATTGCAGAGTTGGAAGGTGTTATGGGTTAAATTGTGTCCCCTGAAAATTCGTATGTTCAAGTCCTAACCCCTAGTACCTCAGGATGTGGCCTTATTTGAAAATAGGGTTGTTGGAGATGTAATTCGTTAAGATGAGGTCACACCAGAGGAAAGCTAATCCAACAGGACTTGTGTGTCCTCGTAAGGAGAAATTTGGACACAGACACGCATGCAGGGAGAAGACCACGTGAAGGCTGGAGTGACACCACCACAAGCCACGGAGCTAGCAGAAGCTGGGAGAGAGGGCGGGGCAGAGCCTTCCTTGGGGCCATCAGAGGGAACTTGTCCCTGCCGAAAGGTTAATTTCAGCCCTCGAGACTCCAGAAGTGAGAGAAAATAAATTTCTGTTGTTTAAGCCCTGGGTTTATGGTACTTTGTTACAGCAACTTCGGGAAACCAATATAGGAGGGGTCCTGGACGCTATTTGGTCCCACTTCCTCCGTAACACAGATCTCCTTCCCAACGTGGATAGATGCTCCCTTCAGCCAGCCTCCGTGGGACAGTTCCAGTGATGGGAGCTCACTGTTCTCGGGGCAACACCTTCTGTTACTGAATAGCTCCAATTATTACATTGCATGGAGTACCAAGCTTTTGTAATATAATTATTAGTAAAACTGACTAACGTTAAACTTCACCATTTTTGTTTTTTTCTTTAAAGCTCCACTTTACATTCAATAAAAGGGTGCTGTGTGGAACAGCATGCAAGCATCTGCCTCTTAGCGCATAATCAGGGCACCATCATTCACCCAGAAGCAGCAAAAGTATGAGGCACTTGGATGGAAATAAACAGCCTGTGAGTTCTGACCTTGCTGATAGAAAAGTGAGCGCACACTTCACCCTCACGTCTGTAGTTAGCAGGGCCTTCTGCCCAACGGTGCTCACCAAGAACAAATCAATGCTAAAAGGCTAGCCGACTGAGTCATAAGAAGCACAATTCACGAGTGAGAAGCACAGCATCTTCCCTTCCTGTCACAAAAGGGCGGGCAAGGAAGCGGAGCTGTGAGTCATACAGCAGCGCTGGTCATGGGAAGATCCCACCAGAGTCGTCAAGCGGCCGGGAGCGACATCTTTGATATGTTCCCTTACATTCCTTTTTCTCCAACCAGCCATATTTGAGGAGATATTGACAGTTAGACTCCCTTCAGTCCAATTCAACAAGCATTTGTTGCGTATACACTGACCATTTTCCCCGAAGGGAATGACTGCAGTGATAAAGCTGATTAATTCTTATGAGCCAGCTGGGAGGAGGTGCTTGGGGGCTAATGACTCATGATCAGAGATCAATGCTTTGGGGAGAGGTGGCAAACAGACCTCATTTCCAGAATGCCTGGCTCCGGATGTGGATGAGAAATTCAGTCTCTGCACTGTAACGTGGCCTCCTTCCAATATTTAGTGACGAGATCAGGCCACTTCATTGGAGGAAGCAGATTCTGTGTTTCCACCCAGCGGGGCTATTAATATGCTGAGACCCTCTCTGCTGGGTGCATCTAGACTTCTTGTCTCACACATTCACATTTAGTTAAGCCCAATAAATGTTTACCAAGTGCTGTTTCCTCTGGGCAGCCCCATGCTAGGAGCTGTAGAAGTTACAAAAGTAAGACCCAATGCACTAAAGGAGCTTGGGGAGAACACAAGACAATTAGGCTCTCCTGGCTTGCTGGCAGCAGCTCAGAGGCAATGCTGCTTCTTTTCCCCATGGGAATCTGTATCCTAGGCTCATATCTTGGCACTGGTAAGTGCTTGCTGTGGAGCACTAGACAAACTTCTAAGATGGACTTCATAACACTTGACAAACTGATTTAGAAATTCATAGCAAAAGCAAAAAATTGGGACGAGCAGAGACAAATTTACTCTTTGCAGTTTTGTCTTGTTTTTTGAGACAGGGTCTTACGATGTTGCTCAGAACTCCTGGGCTCAAGCGATTCTCCCATCTCAGCCTCCTGAATAGCTGGGACTACAGGAGCATGCCACCAAGCCCAGGTAACATCATTTTAAAGGAGACAGTCAGGTTAGGGGTCTCTTACTGCAAGATATCAGATCAATAGCTGCACGAAGCTCCTGTGATTAAAACTGGGGTGTCATCACAGAACTGAATGAGTAGAACAATGGCACAGAAGAGAAATCCAGAAAAAAAACTCACACCAACTTGAAAACTTGGTGACAGGTGATGTTACAGACCAAGAAGTACTGGAGATTCCAAAAATAGCTGACACTATTGATTATTTCCATGAAAATTAATTTCTTACTTCAAAGTTATGAGTCATCATTAGGGCTGTTCACCAAATGCACCAACTGTATCTGCCTTCTGGGCCCAGGATGGGGTTGTACCTCTTTGTCCCCTCTGAAGCTAGACCTGGTCCCATGACTTGCTTTGGCTGCTGAAACTGATTTGAAGAAATGTGTGCTACCTCCAAGCAGAACCAAAGTGCCATGTATGACTCTCCATACCCCCTCCTTGCTGCAGGCATTTCAGATGCCCCTGTCTAGAAAAGCATCCTTCAACCTGCATCCCTCAGGGACTCTGATGAGCAGAGACCCCTGCAAACTCACAGTGGACATGCAGTTTGTGTAAATGAGACACAACTTGGGGTTAAACCTCTGCGATTTGGGGTTGTTTCTTTGGTATCACCTAGCCTCTCCTACCTAATACAAAATAAACAACCCCAGGTGATTAAAGACCTGCATATAGAAATGTTTAAAATTTGAGGAAACGATAGAGGCAAATTTGATAACCTCAGAGTATAGCAGGATTTCTTTTAAAGCTTTTAAAATTATAAACCATGAAGGAAAAGATGAATGCATTTGACTGTGTCAAATTTGAAGCCTTCATTTCACCAATAAACACTACAAATTGAAAAGACAAGCCACAAGCTGGAAATGATATTTGCAGTGTGTCTAACTGACAAAAGATGAACAAATAGCTTACACAACAATACCCTAAAGACCAATGAGGAAAAGACAAACAAGCCAAAAGAAAAATGAGCAAATTACATGAAAAGACAAGAAACATACGGAAAAACTGCTGAAACCACTTAATAATTGGGGAAATGCAAATTGAAGCAATTTAAACCATTCCACACCCATCAGTTTGGTAAAAATTTAAAATTTGATAATACCCAGGATTGTCAAGAACATAAAGAAACAGAAACTGGTTTTGGGTGTTTGTTTGAGACAGGATCTCGCTCTGTCACCAGGGCCGATGATCTGGGCTCACTGCAGCCTTAACATCCCAGGTTCAGGCCATCCTCATGCCTCAGCCCCCTGAGTAGCTGGGACTACAGGTGTGAGCCACCACACCAGGCTAATTTTTGTATTTTTTGTAGAGCCAGGATTTCAGCATGTTTCCCAGACTGGTCTCAAACTCCTGGGCTCAAGCAATCATCCCACTTGGGCCTCCAAAAGTGCTGGGATTACAGGTGTGAACTGCCGCGCCTGGCCCGGAAACTGTTTTGATAACATTGGTGGAAGTGAAAGGTTGGAAAAATCACATTTGTGGTATATGCAATGGAATACTACAGTTACTTGTGTCAACATGGATAAATCTCAAAAACATAACATGAAACAACAACAAAAATGATCATGTTACAGAAAGTTGTGTGGTATATGTACCATTTACACAAAGTTAGAAGTCATCTACACTTTAGTAAAAACATACATAGTAAGGCAATACGGTGCACAGAAGAATGATAAACAACTCTGAAGAGAGAGGATAACAGGGTCAGAAAGGGGTACAAAGTTAATTATTAAGAAAAGCAAACTAATATAGCACAACTTTGGACTGAGATTGGATATAGCTGGGAGGTAAACTCATTATGCTGTTTTCTGTAATTTTCCATTTATATAGTTTTTTTCATTTATGATTTCCCAAGTCCTCTGGTATATTAATAGTTTGAGTATTTGTCCCCTCCAAGCCTCATATTGAAATTTGAGCCCTGATATTGGAGATGGAGCACTGTAGGAGGTAGTTGGGTCATGAGATGGATCCCTTATAATGGCTTCGTGCCATTCTTGTGGCTTTGAGTGGGCTCTCACTCTTAGTTCCTGTGAGATCTGGATGTTGAAGAGTCTGGCACCTCCCTCCCCTATCTCTTTTCCTTCCTCTCTTGACACGTGATGCCTGCTCCCTTTCTTCTCTGTCAGAGTGGAAGCTCCCTGAAGCCCTCTCCAGAAGCCAATGCCGGCAAAATGCTTCTTGTACAGCCTGCAGAACTATGAGCCAAATAAACCTCTTTTCTTTATAAATTATCCAGCCTCAGGTATTTCCCTTATAGCAACAAAAACAAACTAAGCTTCATAATGAGCAAATTGCAAGATGAACCCCAGATATTCTAATTAAATTGGTCTAGTGTGTGGCCTGGGTAGGAAGAGTATTTAAAGCTTCTAAGTGATTCTTGTCTGCAGCCAAGGTGAAAAACCACTGCATTAGGAGAAACACAGGGAAGAACCCAGGTTTTAGAATCTGCCAGCCGTGGGGAAAAATCCTAGGTCTGCCACTGTTTTGTAACCCTGGCCAATTGCACAATGTTTCCATCAGTACAATGGGGTAATAATACCTGTTTTGTTGGATTGCTAGAAGAATTACAAAATAATGATGTGTATGAATTACCCAGCGTAGTATCTGACTTATCACACTAATAAGTAATTTTTCTCCTTGGGGCTGATGTATACAATTCTAATGTCTTTTCTTGAAGTAAAACTTCATTATTCTATGGTATGATCTTACAAGAAATGAACAACAAGCAGACTGCTTAGGCCCTAGGAGTGGGTTGAACATCTCAACACCGTCTCCCACCCGATGTCCCAGTCTCCCTTCTCTCTTCTTCTCCAACCCACTTACTATGCTCTAGATCTAACAGTTTATAATCCTGCTGCTTTCCCAGTCCATCTTATTGAAATGTGTGCTTGTTATTTTGAAAGCCATAATTGCATGTTTACACCCAAAACATAGCTCTTCATTCAACGATTTGGTCTGTTGGATTCTCAATATTTCTTTTTAACTGGTATCATTATCTCAATGTGTAAAATAATACCACTGAAGTGATGAATGGAAAATGCTTTCTTTTTCTTTTTTTAATTCTTTACAATAGAAGGAAAGATGCCATATTACCAAGCCACAGTCTTTTAAATTACTTTGCTCATAAATTAGACTTCTCTTAACCTCAGAAGAACAGATTCTGTTTTCAAGGTCTACTGATGTTGCATATCATGTATTACAAAAATAATTTTAGGCTGGGAGTGGTGGCTCACGCCTGTAATCCCAGCACTTTGGGAGGCTAAGATGGGCAGATCATGAGGTCAGGAGTTCGAGACCAGCCCGGCCAACATAAGGAAACTCCATCTCTACTAAAAATACAAAAAAACTTAGCTGGGTGCAGTGGCGGGCACTGCAATCCCAGCTACTCAGGAGGCTGAGGCAGGAGAATTGCCTGAACCCAGGAGGCGGAGGTTGCCGTGAGCTGAGATAGCACCACTGCACTCCAGCCCAGGTAACAGTGCAAGGATCTGTCTCAAAAACTAATAATAATAAATAACTAAATAAAAATAATTTTAAATATTCATCATTTTCAAAACAACCTACTAATTGTTCAAATCTCCCCTTCATGTGTTTGAGGAAAGGGGTGACGAAGAGTTTAGGTATCTGAGAGAGAGAGGACTGTAACCATATAGCCTATCAGGGGACTGTGTGACCAGGTGCCATTCTGTGTCTTAAGCAAACATTCACTGTGTGTCTGTCTTATACTAGATGTGAGAGACAAGCAATGCATAAGACATAGCTTCTACGCACAAGACACTCGCAATAGATTGCTGATGAAAAGATACAGGCTTGAAAACTCATAAGACAGTAAATGATTTAAGGCTAGTAAATCATTTACAATTTGCAAATCATTACACAGAGGCAATTCCTGTGGGAATTCTGTGGAGAGAGAGACCACAGCAGTTGGTGTGATGAGGAGAGAGCTGGGGCAGGGGATGGTACCTGATCTGAGCATCGAAGGATGAATGGTCTGCGCTATGGTTTAAGTGCTTGTCCTCTCTCAAACTACTGTTGAAACTCAACCCCCATTGTGGCCGTATTGAGAGGTGGGGCCTTTATGAGGTAACTGGGTCATGAGGGCTCAGCCCTTATAAATAGATTGATCCATTCATGGACTAATGGGTTAATGGGTTATCATGGGAGTGGGACTGGTGGCTTTAAAGAAGAAGAAGACAGACCTGAGCCAGTACACTCAGCGCCCCCACCATGTGATGCTCTGCACCATCTTTGGACTCTGGAGAGAGTGCCCACCAGCAAGAAGGTCCTAGCCAAATACGGCAGCTTGACCTTGGACTCAGGCCTCATAATGTAAGAAATAAATTCCTTTTCTTTACAAATTACCCAGTTTCTAACAACAGGAACAGGAAACTAAACACTACATGTTCTCACTCTTAAGTGGGAGTTGAACAATGAGAACACATGGACACAGAGAGGGGAACAACACACACCGGGGTCTGTCGGGGGACAGGGAGGGGAGAGACAGCATCAGGACAAACGGCTAACGCATACAAGGGTTAAAACCTAGATGATGGGTTGATAGGTGCAGCAAACCACCATGGCACACGTATACCTACGTAACAAACCTGCACGTGCTGCACATGTATCCCGGAACTTAAAGTAAAATAAAAATAAAAATAAATTTAAAAAACACAAATTACCCAGTTTTAGGTATTATGTTATAAGAAACAGAAAACAAAGTCTGGCAGACCCTGAAGTTTCCCCCCAAAGTCATTCTCCCATTCCTGACTGCTTTCAGATCCCCAATTTTGTTTAGACATCAATGTGCCCACTTCTGGAAATAAAGCATGTCTATAGCAACCCCGATGCCTGCAACTGATGGACCTGGGGATGGGTTTAAGGTCTACTTTTGCCCACTTGAATTCTGGGAAATATTTTCTTGCCTTTTGCTCCCACTCCCTTTCTTTCTGCCTGGATTCCTGTCCTCTGAAGACATAACTTTTTTTTTTTTTTGAGACGGAGTCTTGCTCTATTGCCAGGCTGGAGTGCAGTGGCACAATCTCAGTTCACTGCAACATCCAACTCCCTGGTTCAAGCGATTTTCCTGCCTCAGCCTCCCATGTAGCTGGGATTACAGGCACATGCCACCACGCTCAGCTAATTTTTGTATTTTTAGGAAAGACGGGGTTTCACCATGTTGGCCAGGGTGGTCTCAATCTCCTGACCTTCTGATCCACCCGCCTCAGCCTCCCAGAGTACTGAGGTTACAGGTGTAAGCCACCGTGCCTGGCCAAGACATGACTCTTAAAGCTGAATCAGCCTTCTAGTGAACATATGGGAGATACCACCAAAACTATGAAGATGACAGAATACAAAAAGGAACAAGTGTGGGCCGTTGGTAACACTGAAGAGCCATTCTGTCCATCCTACAACTGTCCAGTACCAAATTTTCTGTTATGTGAAATAACTATGTCTTTAAGTTGCTTTAGTTGGCTATTTCATTACTAATGCAGGTGATTCAGGCATTCCAAGGATAACAGCAAAAGCTAGTAGCATGTTTGGGGACAATGAATAGACAAATTTGACTGGGCTGGAATACAGGGCTTGATAAAGGGAATATACATTAATCTAAGGAATAAAGCAGTCAACCAGACAGACCTGGGATCCAATCCTGGCTTAGTCATTTATTATCTGTGTGATTGTGGGCAAGTTACTCCAGTTCTCCACATCTAGTATTCACGTCTGAAAAAATGGAGACACCTCTACCTTGTATTGTTATTGTCACACACTTGTAAATAGTAGGTGCTCAATAAATGATAGCACTATTATTTGAAGAGAAAGCTAAGAAGTTAGGTTGAAGCCAAAATCTGGAGGCCTTTGTCTACCAGGCTAAAGAGCTCAAACTCAATCTTATTGATAATAGGAAGTCCTTGAAGGTTTGCATTTTGCAGCTTTTAATATTGTATATATGTTTATTTTAAAATTATTAATGTTCGCTAGATTAACACAAATTCCCACACTAAAGGCCTGTTTATCCCAGTTCTTATCACATAATATAATACGTTCAGCTTCCAACTGAACTACCAAATTCACTTGAGAAAACCTAGATAACCTGAATAACTCTATATCTACTAAAGAAATTGTATCAATAATGATAGCCTCCCAATAAAGAAAGCACTAGGTTCAGATGGTTTTTCTGGTTAATTCTACAAAACATTTAAAGAAGAAATTATACCAATTATCTACAATCTCCAGCAGAGAACAGAAGCAGAGGGAACACTTCCTAAGTCATTCAGTGAGGCCAGTATTACCCAAATAACAGAACCAGATAAAGATGTTACAAGAAAGAAAAACTACAGACCAATATCTCTCATGAACATAGATGGAAAAACCCTCAACAAAATATTAGCAGATCAAATCCAACAATACATAAAAATTATATACCATAACCAAGTGGGATTCACTCCAGGTATACAAGACTGGTTCAGCATTTGGAAATCAATCAATGTAATCCACTATATTAACAGGCAAGAGAAGGAAAATCATATGATACTATCAATTGAATTGGAAAAAGCATTTGACAAAATCCAACACTCATTTATGATAAAAACTCAGGAAATAAGAAAAAAGGGGAATTACCTTAACTTTATAATGAGCATCTATAAGGCAAAATCCTATGGAGCATCACACCTGATGCTGAAAGCCCGAATGCTTTCTCCTGCAAACGAAGGTACACAAATACAGACAACCAATCTTTCACAAAGGAACAGAGGCAATTCAGTGGAGAAAAGGATAGTCTCCTCCATGATGTTGGAACAATTGGATGTCCATATATCAAAAACTGAACCTATATACAGACCTCAAACTTCTCCCAATAATTAACTTAAAATGGATCATAGACTTAACTGTAAAGAAAGGGAATAGAACAAAGGAAAAAGCAAGAAAGAAAAAGAAAGAAAGAAAGAAAGAAAGAAAGAAAGAAAGAAAGAAAGAAAGAAAGAAAGAAAGAAAGAAAGAAAGAAAGAAAAGAAAAGAAGGAAAGAAAGAGAAAGATAGAAAGAAAGAGAGAAAGAGAAAGAAAGAAGAGAGAGAGAGAGAAAGGAAGGAAAGAAGGAAGGGAGGGAGGAAGGAAGGAAGGAAGGAAGGAGAAAGAAAACAAGAGAGAAAACCTAGGCGACCTTAAGTTTGGTGATAAATTTCAGATATAACACAAAAACCACAATCCACAAAAAAAGTTGATAAATTTGATTTTATTAAAAATTGATAAATTGGACTTTAATCTTTTCTTCTCTGAAAAATACATTGTTAAGTAAATGAAATGATCACCCACAGTCTAGGAGAAGATATTTGCAAAACATATCTTTGATAAAAGGCTTGTGTGTAGAACATATAAGGAACTCTTAAAACTCAATAAAAATCAAACAACCTGATAAGAAATAGGCAAAATATCTGAACAGACACCTCACCAAAGGAGATCTATATCTCTATCTATCTATCTATAACTTCTTGTAGTTCCCAAAGTAAGAAAGTGCTCAAAAAGAAAAACAATATAAAAATCCACCATAATTAGCACGTGTCAAAAGGAAATACAAGCCAACTGAAAAACTTCTCACTGGCTAAAGCTGGAAAAATTTCAGCAACAAAATAAATAAAGTAGTACTGGATTATATCCCAAAGTATAAAATGTCTACCCATGAGTCCATGTTGAAATAACTAAAGATTGAAAAAATGAATAAATGAAGGAGAAGAGACAAATATCCCACATGGAAATATTCCAAATAATTGACTAGATGCTCTATGCTCAAGAAAATGGAGCACAACCCACCCTCCTTAAGTGCGGGCTGCTCATAGCAACTTCCTTCCAAAGAGTACAGTGCAAAAAGTGGGGAAAAGAGTAGCCTCACTGAGGAGAAACATGATAAACACTGTGTCAGCCAGATGACCCAGGCCATCAACCATGATGAGTCATGTTGATAGTCTGTATCATGATATAATGCAAGAAAATGGCACTTAATCTCTGTGGTCTTGCTCACCAGAACCCACTGGCCCTGTCTAATGATGAGAAAAACATCAGACAAGTTGAGAGACATTTTGTAAAATACCTGACCAAATCTGCCAAAGTCATCAAAAACAAGAAAAGCTGGCTGGGCATGATGACTCACACTTGTAATCCCAGCACTTTGGGAGGCCGAGGTGGGTGGATCACTTGAGGTCAGGAGTTTTGAGACCAGCCTGGCCAACATGATGAAACCCCGTCTCTACTAAAAATACAAAAACTAGCCAGGTGTAGTGGTACTCGCCTGTAATCCCAGCTACTTGTAAGGCTGAGGCAGGAGAATCACTTGAACCCAGGAAGCAGAGGTTGCAGTGAGGCAGAGGTTGCAGTAAGCCAAGACTGCACCATTGCACGCCAGCCTGGGCAACAAGAGCGAAATTCCAACTAAAAAAACAAAACAAAACAAAACAAGAAAAGAAAAGTCTAACAAACTGTCACAGCCAACAGGTACCTAAGGAGACAGGACAACTAAATGTAATGTAATTTCCTAGATGGGATCCTGGGACATAAAAAAGACATTAGAACAAAACTAAGGAAATCCAAATAGAGTATGAACTTGACTCAATAATAATTTATTAATTCAGGTTCATTAATTGTAACAAGCATACCCTATCAATGTGAGATGCTAAGAAGAAGAGAAACTGGGTATAGGGTATATGAGGATTCTCTCTACTATCTTCTGAATTTTTCTGTAAGTGTAAAGCTTTTTTTTAAATAAAAAAGTTTATTTAAAAAATATTTACTTCAGGCTGCTCGCAAGCATAGCATTTGACCGTTTTCGGAGTTTCCATCCCAAATCAAAAAAAAGCTGAGATCTCAGAATCAGAGTTTAGGGAACAAAGAGAGGCATCCAGCCATGGAGAAATTACATCAAAGGTGAAGTATATGGTATACTATTTGGTAGGAGAATTACAGAAAACATAATCGACAAAATTTAAGAGAAGAGAAAGTGGAAAGTAATGTGAGTTAAGTACCTCCACTCTCAGAGAGGGGAATCTACAGGTAGTATGTAAAGCAGATACCTTTTGATAATAATAAAAAACAGCTTAAAGGAAAGAGCTGTGTTTGGGAAAAGGCAACTTTTCTTTTTCACCTGGTAGCATCCTGAATTTAGTCTCTAGATGAGCACAACAGGGTTGCTCTGGTGATTGACTGAAATAAGGCATTTTAAGACAGTTACCCCAGGCCGGGTGTGGTGGCTCACACCTGTAAACCCAGCACTTTGGGAGGCAGAGGCGGGTGGATCATTTGAGGTCAGGAGTTTGAAACCAGTCTGGCCGACATGGTGAAACCCTGTCTCCACTAACAGGCACCTGTAATCCCAGTTACTAGAGGAGGCTGAAGCAAGAGCATCACTTGAAACCGGGAGGTGGAGGTTGCAGTGAGCTGAGATCGCACCACTGCACTCCAACTTGGGCGATAAGAGTGAGACTCCATCTCAAAAAAAAAAAAAGGCAGTTAGCGCAGAACCAAGTATATGTCAGTGCTCAGTAATTTGACAGTGCTATCATTTGCAAGTCTCCCATGCTACAGATGCTACTGGAAGAGGGAACAAGGCCTTACATTTCTCAGAGGACTTATAATTCATAACCACAATGTAACTTAAAAAGTTCAGAAAAATACTTTGTTGCTCAGCAGAGTACATCACTTCAGGTTGGTTACTTCTTAATATATAGCGTGTTATAATTTCACAGCCCAAAGTTATGTAGTTGTCTGATGTACCAATGTCAGATGCTTGTACAGACACAATAGACTCTAGTCCCACATTTACCTGCACAATTGAAAACAAATGACGCCTGACAAATGTTTAATTATTTCTGCATTTTATATTAGAACAATGTCAGCATCTTGCAAAATAGATTTTGATGAATAACTTGGCCACAATAAACCTTTTAAAAGAAAAACGCTGGCTTTTATGATCTGAGATTTTCAGATTATGAGGTCATTAATCACTCCAAGTGTTATGTCTCATTTCTACCCGAGAGTTATTTTATACCCGTAGGGCCATGACATGTTTATTAGACTTAAGTTAAAAAAGAGAATGATTTCTGCTCATAGTTATTCAAATTTTATTAAAAATAACTTCTAAGTCAGTGACCATTTTTCCATGTCTCCATTAAATACAGGGAATGTTGGAGTGAGTTGGAAAACAAATCTACCAGACTCCACTGTGCATTTTTCACACCCTAATGCAGTGAGATGATATTAACACCCGTTGATAAAGAATCTTTCTCGGCCGGGCGCGGTGGCTCAAGCCTGTAATCCCAGCACTTTGGGAGGCCGAGACAGGTGGATCACAAGGTCAGGAGATCGAGACCATCCTGGCTAACACGGTGAAACCCCGTCTCTACTAAAAATACGAAAAACTAGCCGGGCGAGGTGGTGGGCACCTGTAGTCCCAGCTGCTCAGGAGGCTGAGGCAGGAGAATGGTGTGAAACCGGGAGGCGGAGATTGCAGTGAGCTGAGATCCGGCCACTGCACTCCAGCCTGGGCGACAGAGCAAGACTCTGTCTCAAAAAAAAAAAAAAAAGAATCTTTCTCTTAGGTAAGATTGCTACTGAGGATGTGTATCTCTTTTACAATTCTGTACTCCAAGTGAACCCATCCATGCTCCAAGTAGAATCGGTATACAGCATTGCATGTGCTTTGGGAACATTTTTAACCCTCATTGCACTGTGTGTATACATTATAAGAAAAAGTTCCAACATTTCTGGAACCCATGGGAGCTCATTTTGAATCACTACAGCCAATAAAGGTAGTAAGCATACATTTTACTGAAAGTTGCCCCCAAGCCTGCAGCAGAAGCAAGTGGAAAAGTACAGAGGAGAGGAAGGATACCAGAAAGAGGTAAGCTAATTCTTGCAGAAGAACCTTGGAAAAGCTGGAGAATTAAAGACACCAGCTACCTGTGAACCTGGAGAGGATTGGGCCATTGAGAGTTGGCACCCAGAAAATTCACCTCCCAGATCCCCTTGTCTACTCCTCCATGAAGCCTGGCAACTGCTCCTCCCCTGCCCTCCTGAAGACCAGAGAATGTCTGTCCTCAGAGACACCAGATGCACCTGAGGGTGGAATGAGCCCTGCTGAAAACAAAGGTATTCAACGACAGGCTGCCTATTGAGACGGGAGTCTGACACCCTCCTTCCTTCAGCTTCCAAGACACCGGCAGCCAGGATTATCCTCTGTGGGGAGATGCGTCAATTTAAAAGAAAGACCTACGTGGATTGAGAATTGGGCATCTGCCAATAAAACAGAAGACACCTCCCAGGAGGCCCATCAGTTGACAAGCCCCAGCCATGCATACACAGCTTCCAACTAGTTTGTTTAGCTCCTCACTAAACTGAAAAGACAGCTAAAGATCAGATACTTGAGGGATTGTCTCCATGAAAAATAGAGACCAAAATAACCAGACAATATGACTCAGAGGAAATAGCGCAGGGAGCAAAAGAGCACGTAAAAACTCTAAAATTAATATTGTCACAAAAGAATGAGAAGAAACAAGAAGAGAGTATCACTCAAAAAAAAAAAAAAAAAGAAACATTCAGAGGACAAGAAAGCACTCTAAGAAATTAAAAATGATGGCAAGCATGATAAAATTAAAGACAAATGCTGAAGATAAATTTGAGGTAAATTCTCTGAAATTAGATAAAACATGAAAGAGATGAGAAACAGGGTAAGAAAATCAGAGGATCAACTCGGAAGGTTCAGAAGCTGACCAGCAGGAGTTCCAGAAACAAGAAGAAAGAAAACATAAAGAAAGCTATTTTGTAAAAAAAATTAAAATTTTTTTAAACTGCAAGAACATTTCCAGAACTGAGGGACATGAGCTTCCCAATGGAAAGGGCCTATTGAGTCCCTAGTAAAATAAATGGGGGAAAACAGCTGCACAGTAATTTTTTTATTGTGACAGTGTGGAACACTGTGGATAAAAAAGAAGACCCTAATGGTTTTCAAAATGGAAAAAAAAAAAAAGATATATGAAGAATCAGAGATGAGAATGTTAAATCACTCCTCCGCAGCAAAGTGGGGATTGAAAGGCAATGAAGCAATGAGGGAAGATCATTTCTAACCAAATCATCGATCAAGCTTAGGGCTGGAGGAAAAATGTTTTCAGACGAGATCAGGCACGTCCAGAATGGTATGGCCGTAGACGGAAAGATATTTTCAGACATGCAGGGTCTTAGCATTGTTACCTCCATGCATCTTTTTCTCCCAGCAAGCTAGTAGAGAATATGCTTTGTTGTCAAAAAATGAATAAACCTAGCAAAAGACGGCAAGGGACTCAAGAAAAGGGGATCAGAGAATTCTCACGATGCCTGGTTGGCAGCTGTGCAGAAAGTAACTAATCTGGATTAAATCAAGAGAGGGAAGGGCTCCAGGAGGGCTGTCCCATGAGGGTAAACTGGCACATTATCTATCATGTTGGACAGAAAGGAAAGGTTTTTTCAATAATCATAGACTCTGGGGATGCTTCAGTTATACATACAAAGAAAACTAAGCAAATTCTAAAATGAGGCAATTAATTCCAGGGAAAACAAAAAGTTGTATATGAAAGAAAATGTATTCACAATACACTAGAACCTCAGCTATGAGTGATATTACATAGTCATAACAATCTAAGCACCAAATGTTCATTTTACCACGAATTGTGATATAATTATATTGGGAAGACGTAAGAAGTGAAAAAGTGTGTGTGTGTGTGTGTGTGTAGGGAAGATCATAAGAAAATTAAGTCATTTTCCACAATAGAATATCAATAGATAATGGCTAAAATTGAAAAAAAAAAATTAAGAAATTATCATATAAGTACGATTTTCAGAAATATGGAAGTAAAGAGAAAAAAATATTTAAGAGTAGAAAGTGGTTGCCTTTAGGAGGACAAGGAAGGATGGTTCAGAGGCACCTGGTTTTCATTAAAAGTGCTTAATACTATGTAACTTTTAATACCATGAACATGTATAATTTTAATAAAAATAGAAGTTACTTTTTTAAAGAGCTATCAGTCCCTCTGAGAAAGCAGTTTCAGTGCAGTTGTAGTAGTAAAAGCCAAAATGCAAGCCACTCGAGAGCATGCATGGGTGATGAGAGCGAGAGGGTGAGAGGATGGCATCGGGACTCATCACCAGAGTGGAGGTCCGTGCCCTGAGGGAGCAGAGCATGCGCACAGCATCTTCCCAGGTCTGAACATGATCCCAGGTACCGAGGTCAGAATGGCATAGGTTGTTCTTTACACGATACAGTAAAATTGCCTCAAAGATGATTGCAACTATACAGGTAAGGGTCTAGATTAGGGTGGTGCACAGGGTAAGGAAAGATTACGCGAAAGCTTCCTGATTCTGATCATTCGTCACTCACATACTGACGTCTCACCTCAACGCTCTTCCTTTCTGTAATGACTACAGCTGTCTGCTTGTATATGATAAAGCTCTGTGTCGTATGAATAAGTTTTCTGTTCTCACATGCTTTGACCTTACTTCTCGAGAACAAAATGAAGAATGTAGGTGATTATTTCATATCTTCATTACCTATTTTTGTAGCTAGACATAGCTTCTAGGCATAAAATAATCTCTGTCCCGCTGCATATTTTGTCCATAATTCAGTAATCCACGTGAAAAAAATAAATTGACGGCTAATGACAAAGAGACAGGGGAATGTAGGGTAGAAAGCAGACTGGGAATTCAAGGACCCATATTAGAACCTATCTCTCGCCTTTGTGAGAGGGATCATTTCTAAGTGTTGGTTTCATCATTTAAAACAAGGCAGCTTATAAGTGTTGGTTGTGTCATTTAAAACAAGGCAGTTCTATGTGTTGGTTTGATAATGTAAAACAAGGCAGTTGGACTCTGACATATAAAACCTTTCCAGCCCTAACATTCAATGACCAAAACTTTAAATATCTCTTACACGTTTTCCAACAGTTGGAATATGAGGTCTACTCTGAGAATTAGCTGTGGAAGTTTCATAGGCTCAAAAAATAACTAGCACTTAATTATTCCACTTGAAATCCCCTTCTACATATATTTAGATATTTAGTAGGAGCTAGAGACAAAGTTTGAATATGTCATTCCATGAAAGTCTGACAAAAATTGTTCATTGTAAATTGTTTTATGTTGGGAACAAGTGAAGTGACCAACATTCCTTCACTATCCATGCTCCTGGTGGTCCGTTCCTTTGCTCCTTTGCACTCTGCCACTCTACTGGGATGCACTGCCTAATTTTGACTTTTTGACTGCCTTTTAGATTCATGCACTGGTTTAGTGATTTATGTCTGCCGTCAGATTCTATATGATGACAGTTTTATCAATTCTCTATTGCAGATTTCACAAAATATGCTCCACAGAACACTAATTCCACAAAATATTAATAGATGTTTTGAGAAAGATTTCCATGGTTACGTAAGTTTGGGGAAACAGTAGATTAGACTGCTAAGTAAGTTTCTTTAACCAAATTGCTCCTCAGGCCCTTTCCTGTAGCAACACTCATGAGAACCTCTAAAAGAAAGATGCATACGCACAGCTTCTGAGCAGGCACAGCCAGGAAGTCCTCCCTTCCTGGGCCAGCTACTGACACATGTTTTATGTCATATATTTTGAAACTACTGCTTTAATGAGATACACCTTGGAAACATTATAATTGTCTTTATATCCTTCCAATGAGTTGTGACATGTATGGATATCTTGTCAAAGAATCAAGAAATATTTGTATATTATGTATCATAAGTAGTCAATAGTTTGAATTAAAATAATCAATGTTTAGGTTTTGTATCAAAAACTCTGGCAAGGTTCCCATTTGGGATATAAAGCTGTAAGTAGGAAAGAGGGTTGTCTTCATCCATTTTTGCATTACTATAAAGGAATACATGAGGCTGGGTAATGTATAAGGAAAAGATATATGTTTGGCTCACAGTTCTATAGGCTGTACAAGAAGAATGGCACCAGTGTCTGCTCAGCTACTGGGAAAACCTCAGGCTGGTTCCACTCGTGACAGAAGGCAAAGGCGAGCCTGTGTGTGCAGAGATCACATGGCCAGAGAGGAAGCAAGGGAGAGACGGGAAGTGCCAGACTCCTTTAACAACCAGCTCTGGGGGAACCTAACAGAGCAAGAACTCACTCTCTAGCAGGAGAAGGACTGCACCAAACCATTCATGAAGGATCCACCCCATGACTCCAGCCTTTTGTTAGGCTCCACCTCCAACATTGGTATCAAATTTTAACATGAGGTTTCAGGGGACAAGTAAGTATCCAAACTATATCAAAAGTTGGGTAATTAGCATTGCCACCTTCCTCCCCAGTTTCAAGGACAGAATTTAATATTCTTTGGTCTCCCGATGACCACTTCTCCATTCTCCACTCTAGCAGCAGAAAAATCCCACAAAATTAGGGCATGTTGTTTACTCCCTCTTAACTGCTGATTAAGAGTTGGTCAAATTATAGGCTAGAAATAATTTCATAATTTGTAAAACTAACCAACAATAAAATTTGTAATGACAGTAAATTTAATCATATAAGTACATAGTTCAAACTGGAATCTCTTGAAAAAAAAAAAAAATCATATCAGGTTGGACGCAGTGGCTCACACCTGTACTCCCAGCACTTTGGGAGGCCAAGACAGGTGGATCACGAGGTCAGGGGATTGAGACCATCCTGGCTAACATGGTGAAACCCTGTCTCTACTAAAAATACAAAAATTAGCTGGATGTAGTGGCGCATGCCTGTAGTCCCAGCTACTCGGGAGGCTTAGGCAAGAGAATCGCTTGAACCCAGGAGGCGGAGGTTGCAGTGAGCCTAGATCGCACCACTGTGCTCCAGCCTGGTGACAGAGACTTTGTCTCAAAAAAAAAAAAAAAAAAAAAATCAAATGGAAGCAGTGTCAACAGCCATTCCATCATTTAGCTAGGAATAATCTCCATTGCTCAGCTATGGTGAATATTGCAAAAGAGGGCATAATTACCTCTGAGACAAGCAGCCAGAATCCATTGTTCTACAAGAATTCATAAATGTAGTTGTTAGTCATCACAAAAATATTTTAAAGTAGTACTTAAGTGGATAATCCCCAGCTAGTGGAAGACTAATGTGGTTCTCTTTCACAGAGCTTTGTTTCCTGAAATATAAAGCGTGTGTGCACAGGAGGTGTGGAGGAAGGTGGCAGTGACTGCGCTAGGTCACTAATGTCCTAAATGACATTAAAGAAATCAGAGGAAATGGGGGAAAAAGAAAAGAGCGCAGGAGGTTTTGGCTCAGCACATAGCAAAAACAGATGTTCATTTATTGACTAATGATGTTATGTGGCATTAAAAATAACATTTCATAGCTAAAGTGTTACTTTAACTCTTTTGAAACTCCATGTTAAAAGATGAGCTCTCTTATTTGTAGGCATGGAACAATAAAACGTTTAACTTATTCTAAACTACTGAGAAGGATTTACCATTAAGCCAACTCAGAATTATCTGACTTTAGTCCAGTATACATCTGTTAACCAAGAGCTGCTAGAGTGGAGAATGGAGAAGTGGTCATCAGGAGACCAAAGAATATTAAATTCTGTCCTTGAAACTGGGGAGGAAGGTGGCACTGCTAATTACCTAACTTTTGATATAGTTTGGATACTTACTTGTCCCCTGAAACCTCATGTTAAAATTTGATACCAATGTTGGAGGTGGAGCCTAACAAAAGGTTTGAGTTATGGGGTGGATCCCTCATTTGTGATTGGCTCAACCAAATTGGGACTGTATTAGCAAGAATTAGGGGCAAATGTTAAGTTTAGAATTACACAGCATATATGTACTAAAAAATAATGCTTACTAAAAGTTTGAAAACATTATCTAAAGACTACAGTATTGTGTGACTTGATAGGCATCCTGCATGCATTCTACTTGCTGCTATAAAGAATGAAAAAGATCTGGGCCGGGCGCGGTGGCTCAAGCCTGTAATCCCAGCACTTTGGGAGGCCGAGACGGGCGGATCACGAGGTCAGGAGTTTGAGACTATCCTGGCTAACACGGTGAAACCCCGTCTCTACTAAAAAAATACAAAAAGCTAGCCGGGCGAGGTGGCTGGTGCCTGTAGTCCCAGCTACTCGGGAGGCTGAGGCAGGAGAATGGCGTAAACCCGGGAGGAGGAGCTTGCAGTGAGCTGAGATCCGGCCACTGCACTCCAGCCCTGGCAACAGAGCGAGACTCCGTCTCAAAAAAAAAAAAAAAAAAAAAAA
>NC_045438.1:154590511-154679345 GCF_002776525.5 Piliocolobus tephrosceles
AAAAAAAAAAAAAAAAAAAAAAAGAATGAAAAAGATCTAAAAAGAGGGAGTACATATATAGAAAAGTTCCAGGATAGTATAGCACACAGTGGATGCTGTGGAGGAACCCACTGCCTGCCAGGGATTTTAAGAAGAGATGAAATGGTCAGACAATAGGCAAGAGGTTATTCTGTGCAAACAGGATCACTCTGAAAAACAGAATAAGGAGTGAACTAATTACTAGAGTAACAAGGAAAGAGAGCTGTCTAAAGCAAAGAATTTAAATTTGACAAAGATTGAGAATAAGGAGTACATAGTCTTCAAGGAAGTAATGATTCAGCAGATGACCTGAGAGCTGCTTATGAAATGTCAACAAGAGAGTGGTTGAGAATAGACAGTTCAAGGCTAGAGTTCAGTGAATTATTTAAAGGTTAAAAAAAAGTTACTTCACAGATGATTTGGGCTTCTTTCTCCTCTGAGATCATAGAAAGTACATTGGAAGATAAAAGTGATTTTCATTCCAGTTTATTAACTATAACGATGCATTCAAACCTTAAGATTTACTGAAGTTTTAGACAGGGGTTGGTTTCTATGGTCCTATTTCCTCCACTACACAGCTGACGGTCAGTAACTGGATCACCCTTACTTAAAAACCTCCAGTGAGGGGAGAGTTAGTTCTCACCAGAATAACACTCCAAAGCTTTGGAAAACGAAGTACCTGCAGTTGATTCACGCAAGGATCATAATTGGCTGTTAAATCCATCAGGTGAAAATTGTTAGGGAAGAGAATACTGGCATGGATCCAAAGTGTCATCTCATGGATTTTTTTTTACAGTTGCACAGGGGCAGTAGAGAGACCACCTTAACTGAGGGATCAAACTGAGTATTTTCAACGGGAGGGCAACCTTTTATTTTATGCCCCCAAATGTGATGCGATACAAAGGTGACTAAGACAACTTGTTGCCCAAAATCTGAGTCCAATCAAGCTTCTAGATTTTCGGCTTACAGAAAATACAGGTAACAGAAATTAACCACCACCAAACACAGAATGTGGGACATTGCACAAGGTAACTGGCTGACTTTCTTCAAGAAGTCAAGGTCATGGAGAAAACAAGGTGTGGTGACTATTCCAGAATGAGAGAATAAAGATATAAAACAACCAAAGGCAACGTGCAAGACTTGACCAGATCCTAGTATTTTTTTTTTAATTTTTGTTGGTTTTTTTCTTTTTCAGTTACAAAACATATTTGAGAATAGAAAATTTTGAGAAAAATGCATATTAAATGATATTAGAAAAGTATTTTAATTGTCTGAGATAATATAATGTTTTAGTCAAATTAGAGGGTAGTTCTTTATTTTTAAGGGCGACAGAAAACAATATTGCAAAAGATTAACTGTTGACTTTAAGTGGTACGTGTACAGGTGATAATCATTCTATTTTCTCAACTTTTCTGTATCTTTGAAAATCTTCATGAAATAAGCCTGAAGAACCTTTTTTTCACCAACCTGAATCTGCTTGTTGTGTTCACCTAATCATCCTAACTCCACTCCCTATCCTTGCCCCCATGACCACTGCCTCTGGTGTCCATTCTCCCCCTCTGGCTGCACCATGACAGGGGCTGTGCCCGCTGCCCTACTAAGCATTCAGTTATAGCCTGGAGAGCTCAGCCTCTCAGTCCTCTCTGGGCCTCAACATTTCTCTACCCCCTCACCTTCCACTGCTACTGAAATACACTGTTGGTGGAAATATAAACTAGTACAGTCACTAGGGAGAATAGTACAGTCGCTATGGAGAATAGGGTCCTCAAAAAACTAGTAAGAACTGTGATCCAGCAATCCAGAGCATTTATCCAAAGGAAAGAAATCAGTGTATGGGAGAGACATCTGCACCCCATGTTTACTGCAGCACTGTTCACAATAGCCAAGATATGGAATCAGCCTAGGTATCTAAGAACAGATGAACGGATAAAGAAAATGTGGTATAGTACACAATGGAATACTATTCAGACATAAAACATAATGAAATCCTATCATTTGTGGCAACATGGATGGAACTGGAGGACCTTATGTTAAGTGAAATAAACCAGGAACAGAAAGTTAAATACCGTGTGTTCTCACTCATATATAGAAGCTAAAAAACAAGCTGATCTCATAGAAGTAAAAAGTAGAACAGAATACTAGAGGCTAGGCAGGGTAGAGAGAAGGGAGAGATGGGGAGAAATTTGTTAAAGGATACAGAATTACAGCTCAATGGGAGGAGTAAGTTCTAGTGTTCTATAACACTGTAGGATGATCCTAGTTAATAATAGATTATATAGATTTAAATAGCTAGAAGCAGGATAGTGAACGTTCCCAACAAAGAAATGAAAAATGTATACGATGGTTATGCTAATTGCCCTGATCTGATCACTATTCATTATTATGTATCAAAAACACCACTATGTAATACATATATACAATTATATTTCAATTTAAGATTTTTTAAAATACAGACTATAAAAAAGAAGAAAGAACTGCTAAAGACTCCCAAAGCTGTCTTCAGGCCCGATCTCTTATCTGAGGTAATAAGAATGTAAATATAATGTGAATGTGAATGTACAAAGAAACTTTCCTTATACTTAATGGGAAAAACAAGATCTAAAATCACCTACAATCAGAGCATATTCTTTTCTCCTATGAAATTCCAACTCTCTCAATTTAAAGTGTTAATATGTTACAAATCTAATAAACTCTTAATTAAAATGCTTGTGACTTTTCGGTTAATTGATGCTTTAATTAAATCAAAGTTTAACCACTTTTAAAAATACATTAGCACAGATCCATACTTAGCATACACAGTATTCAGGATGTAATTTAATTTTTGATTCTTTTATTCATAAGCTTAAAGCACCTTCACGTCAGAACCATAAATGTACACTGAGTATATGCAGATTTGGAGTCTACCACAGTATGAAATGATATCAGGAACTGGGCTGAATCTGTTTTACCTCCGGGACTCATTTGGAATTTACTCAAATTTCTTTTTTTTTTTTTTTTTTTTTATTATACTTTAAGTTCTAGGGTACATGTGCATAACGTGCAGGTTACATATGTATACATGTGCCATGTTGGTGTGCTGCACCCATCAACTCGTCAGCACCCATCAATTCATCATTTATATCAGGTATAACTCCCCAATGCAATCCCTCCCCCCTCCCCCCTCCCCATGATAGGCCCCAGTGTGTGATGTTCCCCTTCCCGAGTCCAAGTGAGCTCATTGTTCAGTTCCCACCTATGAGTGAGAACATGCGGTGTTTGGTTTTCTCTTCTTGTGATAATTTGCTAAGAATGATGGTTTCCAGCTGCATCCATGTCTCTACAAAGGACGCAAACTCATCCTTTTTTATGGCTGCATAGTATTCCATGGTGTATATGTGCCACATTTTCTTAATCCAGTCTGTCACTGATGGACATTTGGGTTGATTCCAAGTCTTTGCTATTGTGAATAGTGCCGCAATAAACATACGTGTGCATGTGTCTTTGTAGTAGCATAATTTATAATCCTTTGGGTACCCAGTAGTGGGATGGCTGGGTCATATGGTACATCTAGTTCTAGATCCTTGAGGAATCGCCATACTGTTTTCCATAGTGGTTGAACTAGTTTACAATCCCACCAACAGTGTAAAAGTGTTCCTATTTCTCCACATCCTCTCCAACACCTATTGTTTCCTGATTTTTTAATGATTGCCATTCTAACTGGTGTGAGATGGTATCTCATTGTGGTTTTGATTTGCATTTCTCTGATGGCCAGTGATGATGAGCATTTTTTCATGTGTCTGTTGGCTGTATGAATGTCTTCTTTTGAGAAATGTCTGTTCATATCCTTTCCCCACTTTTGGATGGGGTTGTTTGTTTTTTTCTTGTATATTTGCTTGAGTTCTTTGTAGATTCTGGAAATGAGCCCTTTGTCAGATGAGTAGATTGCAAAAATTTTCTCCCATTCTGTAGGTTGCCTGTTCACTCTGATGGTAGTTTCTTTTGCTGTGCAGAAGCTCTTTAGTTTAATGAGATCCCATTTGTCAATTTTGGCTTTTGCTGCCGTTGCTTTTGGTGTTTTAGACATGAAGTCCTTGCCCATGCCTATGTCCTGAATGGTACTACCTAGATTTTCTTCTAGGGTTTTTATGGTATTAGGTCTAACATTTAAGTCTCTAATCCATCTTGAATTAATCTTCGTATAAGGAGTAAGGAAAGGATCCAGTTTCAGCTTTCTACTTATGGCTAGCCAATTTTCCCAGCACCATTTATTAAATAGGGAATCCTTTCCCCATTTCTTGTTTTTCTCAGGTTTGTCAAATATCAGATGGTTGTAGATGTGTGGCATTATTTCTGAAGGCTCCGTTCTGTTCCATTGGTCTATATCTCTGTTTTGGTACCAGTACCATGGTGTTTTGGTTACTGTAGCCTTGTAGTATAGTTTGAAGTCAGGTAGCGTGACGCCTCCGGCTTTGTCCTTTTGACTTAGGATTGTCTTGGCAATACGGGCTCTTTTTTGGTTCCATATGAACTTTAAAGCAGTTTTTTCCAATTCGGTGAAGAAACTCATTGGTAGCTTGATGGGGATGGCATTGAATCTATAAATTACCTTGGGCAGTATGGCCATTTTCACAATATTGATTCTGCCTATCCATGAGCATGGTATGTTCTTCCATTTGTTCGTGTCCTCTTTGATTTCACTAAGCAGTGGTTTGTAGTTCTCCTTGAAGAGGTCCTTTACATCCCTTGTAAGTTGGATTCCTAGGTATTTTATTCTCTTTGAAGCAATTGTGAATGGAAGTTCATTCCTGATTTGGCTCTCTGCTTGTCTATTACTGGTGTATAAGAATGCTTGTGATTTTTGCACATTAATTTTGTATCCTGAGACTTTGCTGAAGTTGCTTATCAGCTTAAGAAGATTTTGGGCTGAGACGATGGGGTTTTCTAAATACACAATCATGTCATCTGCAAACAGGGACAATTTGACTTCCTCTTTTCCTAACTGAATACCCTTGATTTCTTTCTCTTGCCTGATTGACCTAGCCAGAACTTCCAACACTATGTTGAATAGGAGTGGTGAGAGAGGGCATCCCTGTCTTGTGCCAGTTTTCAAAGGGAACTTTTCCAGTTTTTGCCCATTCAGTATGATATTAGCTGTGGGTTTGTCATAAATAGCTCTTATTATTTTGAGGTACGTTCCATCAATACCGAATTTGTTGAGCGTTTTTAGCATGAAGGGCTGTTGAATTTTGTCAAAAGCCTTTTCTGCATCTATTGAGATAATCATGTGGTTCTTGTCTTTGGTTCTGTTGATATGCTGGATTACGTTGATTGATTTGCGAATGTTGAACCAGCCTTGCATCCCAGGGATGAAGCCCACTTGATCATGGTGGATAAGCTTTTTGATGTGCTGCTGAATCCGGTTTGCCAGGATTTTATTGAGGATTTTTGCATCGATGTTCATCAGGGAGATTGGTCTAAAATTCTCTTTTTTTGTTGTGTCTCTGCCAGGCTTTGGTATCAGGATGATGCTGGCCTCATAAAATGAGTTAGGGAGGATTCCCTCTTTTTCTATTGATTGGAATAGTTTCAGAAGGAATGGTACCAGCTCCTCCTTGTACCTCTGGTAGAATTCAGCTGTGAATCCATCTGGTCCTGGGCTTTTTTTGGTGGGCAGGCTATTAATTGTTGCCTCAATTTCAGAGGCTGCTATTGGTCTATTCAGGGATTCAACTTCTTCCTGGTTTAGTCTTGGAAGAGTGTACGTGTCCAGGAAATTATCCATTTCTTCTAGATTTTCTAGTTGATTTGCATAGAGGTGTTTATAGTATTCTCTGATGGTAGTTTGTATTTCTGTGGGGTCGGTGGTGATATCCCCTTTATCATTTTTTATTGCGTCTATTTGATTCCTCTCTCTTTTCTTCTTTATTAATCTTGCTAGCGGTCTGTCAATTTTGTTGATCTTTTCAAAAAACCAACTCCTGGATTCATTGATTTTTTGGAGGGTTTTTTGTGTCTCTATCTCCTTCAGTTCTGCTCTGATCTTAGTTATTTCTTGCTTTCTGCTAGCTTTTGAATGTGTTTGCTCTTGCCTCTCTAGTTCTTTTAATTGTGATGTTAGAGTGTCAATTTTAGATCTTTCCTGCTTTCTCTTGTGGGCACTTAGTGCTATAAATTTCCCTCTACATACTGCTTTAAATGTGTCCCAGAGATTCTGGTATGTTGTATCTTTGTTCTCATTGGATTCAAAGAACATCTTTATTTCTGCTTTCATTTCGTTATGTACCCAGTAGTCATTCAGGAGCAGGTTGTTCAGTTTCCATGTAGTTGAGCGGTTTTGATTGAATTTCTTAGTCCTGAGTTCTAGTTTGATTGCACTGTGGTCAGAGAGACAGTTTGTTATAATTTCTGTTCTTTTACATTTGCTGAGGAGTGCTTTACTTCCAATTATGTGGTCAATTTTGGAATAAGTGTGATGTGGTGCTGAGAAGAATGTATATTCTGTTGACTTGGGGTGGAGAGTTCTATAGATGTCTATTAGGTCCGCTTGGTGCAGAGATGAGTTCAATTCCTGGATATCCTTGTTAACTTTCTGTCTCGTTGATCTGTCTAATGTTGACAGTGGAGTGTTGAAGTCTCCCATTATTATTGTATGGGAGTCTAAGTCTCTTTGTAAGTCTCTAAGGACTTGCTTTATGAATCTGGGTGCTCCTATATTAGGTGCATATATATTTAGGATAGTTAGCTCTTCCTGTTGGATTGATCCCTTTACCATTATGTAATGGCCTTCTTTGTCTCTTTTGATCTTTGATGGTTTAAAGTCTGTTTTATCAGAGACTAGGATTGCAACCCCTGCTTTTTTTTGTTCTCCATTTGCTTGGTAGATCTTCCTCCATCCTTTTATTTTGAGCCTATGTATGTCTCTGCATGTGAGATGGGTCTCCTGAAGACAGCAGACTGATGGGTCTTGACTCTTTATCCAGTTTGCCAGTCTGTGTCTTTTAATTGGAGCATTTAGTCCATTTACATTTAAGGTTAATATTGTTATGTGTGATCTTGATCCTGCCATTATGATATTAACTGGTTATTTTGCTCATTAGTTGATGCAGTTTCTTCCTAGGCTCGATGGTCTTTACATTTTGGCACGTTTTTGCAGTGGCTGGTACCAGTTGTTTCTTTCCATGTTTAGGGCTTCCTTCAGGGTCTCTTGTAAGGCAGGCCTGGTGGTGACAAAATCTCTAAGCATTTGCTTATCTGTAAAGAATTTTATTTCTCCTTCACTTATGAAACTTAGTTTGGCTGGATATGAAATTCTGGGTTTAAAATTCTTTTCTTTAAGAACGTTGAATATTGGCCCCCACTCTCTTCTGGCTTGTAGAGTTTCTGCCGAGAGATCTGCTGTCAGTCTGATGGGCTTCCCTTTGTGGGTAACCCGACCTTTCTCTCTGGCTGCCCTTAAGATTTTTTCCTTCATTTCAACTTTGGTGAATCTGGCAATTATGTGTCTTGGAGTTGCTCTTCTGGAGGAGTATCTTTGTGGCGTTCTCTGTATTTCCTGAATTTGAATGTTGGCCTGCCCTGCTAGGTTGGGGAAGTTCTCCTGGATGATATCCTGTAGAGTGTTTTCCAATTTGGTTCCATTTTCCCCCTCACTTTCAGGCACCCCAATCAGACGTAGATTTGGTCTTTTGACATAATCCCATACTTCTTGCAGGCTTTGTTCATTTCTTTTTCTTCTTTTTTCTTTTGGTTTCTCTTCTCGCTTCATTTCATTCATTTGATCCTCCATCGCTGATACTCTTTCTTCCAGTTGATCGAGTCGGTTACTGAAGCTTGTGCATTTGTCACGTATTTCTCGTGTCATGGTTTTCATCTCTGTCATTTCGTTTATGACCTTCTCTGCATTAATTAGTCTAGCTGTCAATTCTTCCACTTTTTTTTCAAGATTTTTAGTTTCTTTGCGCTGGGTACGTAATTCCTCCTTTAGCTCTGAGAGGTTTGATGGACTGAAGCCTTCTTCTCTCATCTCATCAAAATCATTCTCTGACCAGCTTTGATCCGTTGCTGGCGATGGGCTGTGCTCCTTTGCAGGAGGAGATGCGCTCTTATTTTTTGAATTTCCAGCTTTTCTGCCCTGCTTTTTCCCCATCTTTGTGGTTTTATCTGTCACTGGTCTTTGATGATGGTGACGTACTGATGGGGTTTTGATATAGGTGTCCTTCCTGTTTGATAGGTTTCCTTCTGACTGTCAGGACCCTCAGCTATAGGTCTGTTGGAGATTGCTTGAGGTCCACTCCAGACCCTGTTTGCCTGGGTATCAGCAGCAGAGGTTGCAGAAGATAGAATATTGCTGAACAGCGAGTGCACCTGTCTGATTCTTGCTTTGGAAGCTTCCTCTCAGGGGTGTACTCCACCCTGTGAGGTGTGGGGTGTCAGACTGCCCCTAGTGGGGGATGTCTCCCAGTTAGGCTGCTCAGGGGTCAGTGACCCACTTGAGCAGGCAGACTGCCCCTTCTCAGATCTCAACCTCCGTGTTGGGAGATCCACTGCTCTCTTCAAAGCTGTCAGACAGAGTCGTTCGCGTTTCACAGGCTTCTACTCCTTTAGCTGAGCCCTGTCCCCAGAGGCGCAGTCTACAGAGACAGGCAGGTTTCCTTGAGCTGCTGTGAGCTCCACCCAGTTCCAGCTTCCCAGGGGCTTTAGTTACCTACTTAAGCCTCAGCGATGGCGGGCGCCCCTCCCCCAGCCTCGCTGCTGCCTTGTGGTTAGATTGCCGCAGACTGCTGTGTTAGCAAGGAGAGAGGCTCCGTGGGCGTGGGACCCTCCCGTCCAGGTGTGGGATACAATCTCCGGTGTGCCGGTGTTACAGCGCAGTATTGGGGTGGGAGTTACCCGATTTTCCAGGTGTTGTGTGTCTCAGTTCCCCTGGCTAGGAAAAGGGACTCCCTTCCCCCTCGCGCTTCCCAGGTGAGGCGATGCCTCGCCCTGCTTCAGCTCTCGCTGGTCGGGCTGCAGCAGCTGACCAGCACCGATTGTCCGGCACTCCCGAGTGAGATGACCCCAGTACCTCAGTTGAAAATGCAGAAATCGCCGGTCTTCTGTGTCGCTCGCGCTGGGAGATGGAGACTGAAGCTGTTCCTATTCGGCCATCTTGCTCCGCCCCCGGAATTTACTCAAATTTCAACATTTATTCACATTTTTTAAATCTCTTTTACACAAAAGTAAATGTGTAAGGAAAGACCCAATACTAAGCCTATAGTTCCTCACAAAGGAGTAAAAATTCATGAAGGGTACTGAAGCAAAGAGAATAATTTAATAAAAGGGCAAAGATGTAGAAAGCACACAAAACTCTAACTTAGAGAGCAAATGGTTAAACTCTTTTACGGACCTCACCAAGACTCTCACAGGTTTTGAATAAAGCTCTGGAATAATATGTGGTGTTTCTGTGGCATTTTCAAGGAATCAAAGCAAGTGGAGGTATTTTTTACCAAGAGTAGGCAAAAAGAGCAAGTCTCAAAAAATGCAGAAACACATAAAATCGTAGTTTGCTTGCATTATACTCTCAAGTTAACTCATTTGCATCTCATCTGTATCCCATGAACTATAAATATGAGCTACTCCAGAGCTCATACTTACAATGGCTATATCAGTTCGCCTATCAATACCAGGATTCATTTGGCTTTGGGATTACCTGGTTGACATATTAAGAAATTTCTTCAAGGTGTCTTCGAAGCCTAGTATCTGTTTACAATCTGGAAAACACACATCATTCTCAGGTCTCTCGGGAGATATGCATGAATTCACTCTGTAAGTTATGACCAATACAGGTAACTGCTTTCTTTAAGCTGATTCTTTGCTCATTTACATAAACATTTCAGAAGTGAATGAAGCCATTATTCTTGATTAACATATGGTGCCAATTCACTAATTATCATAAGCATAGAACTGTTGCATATTCCCAAATTATTTCTATTTTGCCTAACAATGGTCAAATTTAGATACCATGTAGTTTTTAAATTTTTCCCAGACCATACAAGGTAAGTGATTTCCCAACTAAATTGGATTCTATTTTGTTGAGCAGTTAGACAAAAACCTGGAAATGAAATCAAACAAAAACCGAAGAATTTATTTATAAAGATGGTATTTTTATTTCATCTCCCCTAATTCTTCTCCCCTGCTAAAAACAAAACAAAGAAAAACAAAACAAAACAAACTATGAAGGCCTTTTAGAAGTGTGATGGGTTAGGTCCCCGTTGTTGGAAAGTTCTGAAGTCTTCATGGGCATGATAAAGGCATTAGCTGAACCAACGTTTCTGAAAGTTCATGTTTGCCATTATCTAAAACTAACAGAGGTGCAAAGTCATAACTGAATTTTAACCATAAGTCAGAGAAATTAAACTTTTAAATTTGGAAATAATAACAATTTAACAGACAAACAAAACTATCACAGTGAATAAAATATTAAAGCATTATCTTTTTTTCATTCAACAGCATGAAGAATTTTCTAGTGTCATACAAAGATTGCTCTTTAAAGCCAAATTAACTAGAAAAAAAGACTGCCACAATACACGGAGACACAAATTTATCACTGTAGACATTATACAGATATGCAAAACACATAGTACCCATGTCCAGAGCTTTCTAGAAATCTCATTATATAACTCATCAATTTACTCAATGTTACATTTCAGAAAAAACGAACATTTTTTTAAAAAAAACCTTATATATAAATCCAAACCACAAAACATCTTCTAAACATGATATTTACTCTAAACACAAATGGATTTCTGGAAATTGCATCACAATGATGCTATCTAAACTAGATTTCATGAAATCATAAATGTATTTAGCTGTATCTTGGGGCTTAAATTCATTGGACTATATCCTACGTATACTTTTCTCATCCTACACTTAACTTTGGGCATACATATTCCCAAAGTTTAGTTTTACAATTAAAATCAAACTGCTATTCCAGTTGGAATGGGTGCACTGTACCTGCATCACACACAAAGATTTCATCACGAACAAGTTAAAGTCATCTTAGTAATGCCCCCTTTCTAAGTTACAAATATTTTAATGTTAATCATTAGTAATGGGTTTTAGAGACTAGAATGCTTTTTCAAATTTTTGCCTAGTTTCTGTGAACATTCTATTCTATTCTGCCAACTTGTAATCTGCTAAACAATTTCTTCTCAGAAATATATACATTCAACTTTCCCTACATCATGAAAATAAGTTCATTAACTCAAATCACCTAGGTTATGCTTGTATTCCAAATGAATTGTGTAAGAACTTGAATCCATTCCAAAACCAACTCAAAGACAACAGGGATAGCAACATGTTAAGCTCCACTCTGTCCCTGCCATTTACTTCCTTGAAGGGTCTTTTCAAGTAGGGCATCAGCTTTGCATGTCTCTTGCCCACCCCTTTGTCTAGACTACAACATAAAGTCTTGCACATAAACCTAAACCATCATATTTTGGTACAACTCAGTACTGTACAGCAAAATACTTAGGTTCTTAGCACTTCAAACTGTAAACTGAAGCATCTCATTAACTGTTTCTGATTTTCATTGCCACAGTTCACCTCTAATTGTTGTAAGATTCAGTAAAGTAAATCCTAATAGAACCAAAAATACAATGGGGAAAAAAAAGTCTTTATGAATTTATAGCAACTAATTTAAACGGAACCTTTTCAGGACAAGGGGTGAGGCTGATTGGGCAATGTGGTTTAACAAAACCAAAACTAAGATGTTATAAGGAAACACTCAAATGAAGGTTTTCATGAATAATAACCGCTCTATGGAGAAGTTCGTTCTCCTCCATTCTTCTCAGAGAAGACTGAGGAGAGAGGAAAATAGACATGGAGGAAAGAGCGTGTCTCAAGGACAAATGGCCACATTCTGCCATGAAGTTGACTGTGATGCAAATTCCTCAGTGCTTTTCATTCTCTGTAGTAATGTGGCAAAACAGGTATTCAGTTGAAACCACCCAAGGGAATGGAACTGAGTTTTCCTCTTGGCAAGGGAGAATGTGCAGAGGGAACAGGTATCTCAATAGGAATGCTGACTATAGAGAGTGACTTAAGAGAGAAAACACCTGAAGACAATTCCAGGGTGTTCCAATACCAGGACTACAGGGAGGGGAGGGAGTACACACTTTGTAAATGGATGTGTCTCAGAGCAACTTTCCTCGTGTCCAACTGCCATCACAGAGTATCCATGAATACGAAAGGAAGGATCCATTCATTCCTAAATCTCCCTACAGCATAACATACCACACCACTACCGTCTGTCTGACTGTGCTGAGTGAAACCCCGCCCTTTCTCTGGGAAGACTCACTGCTGTCAGTGCTCCATGAAGGGTGAGCTTATACAATTGTGCTAACTCCTAAGTAGAAATGAACATTTTTACTTCCGACCTACAGGAAAACCAATCAAATCAACACATGGCCAAGGGCTTTGTTAATGTCATGGACACTAATCATAAAGAACATAAAAGAAAATAAATTATAAATTATCTAACTTCACACTCAAACATGGCAATGTGTGTCCAATTTCTTATTTTGCGTATCAGTCAAGAAGGAGGTGCCATACAGTCTAGAAATTCATGACAAACACACTGGCAAAAACCATACACCATAAGAATAACAAGGCTCGAAGGGACTAAGCTGACAAAGACAACCCCAAGGGTGACTTTCTTAGACACCAATAAGTAGATTCCTAACGGTAAGGAGCTGAAGTAGAGCAAACCTAGCAACCACACTAACACCCGGACAGATGTCTGAAACAGCAGGGACGTGCAGTTCCACACAGTCCAGTTGTGTGACACAGTGGTGACAGAGTCGAAACTCGCAGGCCTATAAAATTCTACCACAGGAGTGGAGCTCAGGGACGGTGAGCTCTCTCTCTGCACCTCCATGATGGTTATGACCAGGCAGTTGGAGGACGTGTGAGAAGGACTGACCAGAGAGGCCAGCCTCTTGGGGGTGAGCAGCAGCTCAGTGGGGTTCTCTGGCAGGCACTTCTTCCCTTTGCCTCCACAAGTCAAGTTAACAAGGATGTTGTTGTCATCGGGCAGGCTACTAACTTCATCATCTGGCAGGCACGTCTCAAACCTGCAGAAAGGACAGACAATGACACCTTGTGGGGAGTCCCCAAAGTCTATGATTTTGTAGAGGCATTTGGCACAAACCCTATGACAACACTCCAGCACTTTGGGTTTCCTCTGTTTCAGATTGTATCGATTGTAACAGATTTTGCACTCGAGCTCGTCAGAGGCCTGAGACTCCGCAGTGTCTTCGGGAGGTTGACTAGCCATCTTGAATTATGTGTGCAATCTTCTGCCAGGTGGGTCTTGTTGAAGAATGGCTTTGATTAAGGTGCCCCTCTGAATATCATATCATCCAAATCTGGCAGCAACACAAAAAGGCAGGACAAGTAGTGAAAGAAACCAGAAGTCTTCCAGGCATTTTCAACTTCTGCATATAACTCTGTCTCAAATGCATATTTATAAAGGCCACATGAAGAGTCTGTAAAGAAGAAAAGAGATTCTAATATAATGAACAGTTCATTGAAAAGGTGTTTCTGAAAAGTGCTTTATGGAATTTTCTGAGCTTCAAGGATTAGAAGCAATAAACTTAGAAGGTTAAATCCCCTTCATCTTTTCACATACTTCTATCATCAGAACAGGAAAGTGTTATTCCCATGCTTAGCTGTTTCAGTCAACAAGCATGATAGTGAAGAAATAGTTAAGAATCCTAATGGGTGTAAAGGACAGTGTAGAGCTAGTTATGTGCTCTAGAACATACTTTAGTCTAGATACAAGAGATTTTCACTCTGAAACTTGTAACAAATTCTGGCCTCTGAAAACAGAATGGGACATGTATCAGAAACAGAAGACTAATTCAGAGTATTGCTGGTGTAAATACCAGGTGTTTAAATACCGTCAATACTGCTCAGGAATACATAAAAGGGAATATTAAGGACAAATATTAAAAATGTGTTTTCAGAGAGTGCTTTGATAGAGATAAGAGCATATTTAAGTAGAGCAGACTGTTCTTACCTTCTCAGTGTAAAGAAATCTGTTATATAAAAGCCTTTATTGTTTGACTATTCCATTTCAATTTTTTTTGTTTCAATGCCAGTCTTGAAAACCACAGCTGTGCATATACATTCACTAAAGGAAGAATGAGGCATGTAACACCCAATATAAGCACTACAAACAAGTCAAGTCTAAGTCCCAAGAAAGAGAAGTAAACACAGATAAAACATGCATAGCTATGTCTCTAGACATGAAGAAATCACTTGTGCATGGCTATCAATAAATACTCAACATTCACTTACTCATCTACTTTATTTCACACAAACTCTTTAGTAAAAGGAAAGTGTAATACAATCTACAGTCCTTACTACTACTATTACTATTACTGGTTATTACTGGCTTTGGACAAATGGCTGAAGGTTAATTTCATATGCACAGTCAGTTCTCAATTTTCAGTACTAATGGAAGGAAGCAATGTTAATAGAAAATCTCCAAATTATTTTTAATTAGCTTTAATATATGTGGTATTTTTGGTAGTTGATTCACCTTAAATTATGTTTGGCTTAGAAAAATATCAAAATGTATTTGATTTTCTGAGCACATCTCCAAGCAATAATAGCAGAAAGCTGTCATAACAGCTCTGAGGGCAGAGAGTAACTGCTAGACATTTAAATTTGCTATGGATCATACTGCACTAACAGAGAAAGGCGGTGGGTAGCTGAATCTGGATAATTTTAAAAATCATGAATAGCTGACTTGTTAATACATATTATCTTCATTTTAAGACTTTAATTTTTAAATGACTTCCTATTCTACAAGAATGTGTAATGAGTAACAGTGGCAAGATGTATACTTGGTGGCAAAAAGAAGTCAATCTATAGAATCTCTGGTAACCAAAAATGTAGGTAGGATTTTTTAAAATACAGTGTATGTATGCCTGTATTTCAAAACTGCTACCATGAACCAATCTCTATGCATCCAGTGTTAACACACACAAAAGATACACAGACACAAACATCAACTCTTCTCTCTCCTTTCCTTCCATGTGCCCTAATTTTCCTCATTCCTGATGCTGATCCCATTCAGGATATGCATGCCCATGTCCCTGCAAAACATGACTATGTCCTGCTCACAGTTCCACAAGGCTGGCATTTTTCCTCCTATGGGATGAACATCTTCAGAATGATAGCCAAAGAACAAGAAGGAGTTCTATCCTGGTCAACATACACAGTCCTAGCTCACTTCATGGGACAGCCCCTAGCCCTGGGCAGTTCACTGGTGATCTGCCACCTAGAAAGCTCCCATTCATTCCCTGCTGAACACAGGGCTCTTAGAACAGTACCCCCGTTAGCCACACACAGACTTCAGCCCACCCAAATGGAACATGTAATTTGTTCTTTGGAGCTACATGCCCACCCAGACATAACGCTCTCCTGAATCCAGAGGTTAGGAAGCTGATGGTCCCAGTAGGATTAGCAGCATTGTCTGTCCCCACTGCCATAGAAAGGACTGAGGTATGTGAAGTCATGTGGAAAAAGGAAAAGAAAGTATGTAAACATATGCATAAAGACATCAGAAAAAAAGAGTAAAACATCCAGTGAGGATAACTAGGCAAAATTACATCTAGAGGCACAGAAAGCTAGAGTAGACACATAAGTGTTTATGAATACGTGAGAACACATTAGAACATCAGCATTTGACAGTCAGCGGGTCACATTCCTCCTTTCGGTACCAAGCTTCCAACCATTAGAAGAGTAGCAATAACACTTTATGTTGAGCCAGCCACAATTTCTAGCTGATGATTGTGTGAACCTAAATTATTTCCTTGACAATATTGAGCTATTATTTGAAACAAAGCTTTGTTTTGTCACAGAAATACTCTATCAGATTACTGAATATGTTAAGATAGAGTGTTATGTGATTACAATGTTCATATTTATAAAAATTTATATAAGGGACTTCTTGGTAACATGCAAAGAAAATACTCAATATTCAAATATCCAATAAAAAATACACCTACTCTAATTCTAAGGCCAGCTCTAGCAAACCATCAGCAGGAAAGCCTTCATCAAGTCCTGCCTCTAAGAATGGCTCTTCTGGGCAAGACCAGGTGACAGCCTTGAGCTCTGGCAGCATCCCTGGAAATGCAGCCAACACAAGTATTTCTTTCTGGAATGGCAGAAAACAGCATGATGATTGTTCCTCTTGAAAAGCCAGGCTACCAACTGCTAGAGTTTAAAAAAAAAAAAGTTTCATCTATCTCATTATGATTTTTAAGATCCCTCAAAGAACTTGAATAATAACCAAAAATCTAAACCCTTCCAGGGTTATAATTAGTCAGAGTTGTTCTTTGGGCCTCTAAAATACAGTCATTCCATCCCATCTCCACCCTGTCTTCACTTCTGTCAAAGGCTGTGGACAACAATCATGATGTTCAGTGAAAGCCAGATTCAAAAAGAGTAATACTATATGAGTCCATTTATATAAAGTTCACAAACACACAAAATCAAGTTGTAGCATTTAGGGGTGCAAGCTTAGGTGGTAAAGTTATTATGAAAAGTCTGGAGATGATTAGACTACATGTCAGGTTTATTAGTCCATTCTCATGCTGCTAATAAAGACATACCCAAGACTGAGTAATTTATATAGAAAAAGAGGTTTCATGGACTCACAGTTCCACATTGTGGAGGAGGCTGGGGAGGCCTCACAATCATGGCAGAAAGTGAAGGAGGAGCAAAGGCATATCTTACATGGCATCAGGCAAGAGAGAATGAATGCCAAGCAAAATGGGAAACCCCTTATAAAACCATCAGATCTCATGAGAATTCACTATCATGGAACAGTATAGAGGAAACTGCCTCCATGATTCAATTATCTCCACCTGACTCTGCCCTTGACATGTGGGGATTATTACAATTTAAGGTCAGATTTGGGTGGGGACACAGAGCCAAACCATATTATTCTACCTCTGGCCCCTCCCAAATCTCATGTCCTCACATTTCAAAACCAATCATGCCTTCCCAACAGTCCCCCAGTGTCTTAACTCATTTCAGCATTAACTCAAAAGTCTACAGTCCAAAGTCTCATCTGAGACAAGGCTAGTCCCATGCACCTATGAGCCTGTAAAATCAAAAGCAAGTTAATTAGTTCCAAATTATAATGGGGGTACAGACATTGGATAAATATACCCATTCCAAATGGGAGAAATTGGCCAAAACAAAGGAGCTGCAGGCCCCATGCAAGTCCAAAATCCAACAGGGCAGCCAAATCTTTGACTCCATGTCTCACATCCAGGTCATGCTAATGCAAGAGTTGGGTTCCCATGGTCTTGGACAGCTCTGCCCATGTGGCTCTGTAGGGTACAGCCTCCTTCCTGGCTGCTTTCACAGGCCGGCGTTGAATGTCTGCAGCTTTTCCAAATGCATGGTGCAAACTGTCTGTGGATCTACTGCTCTGGGGTCTGGAGGATGATGGCCCTCTTCTCACAGCTCCACTAGACAGTACCCCAGTGGGGACTCGGTGTGGGGGCTCCAACCCCACATTTCCTTCCACACTGCCCTAGCAGAGGTTCTCCATGAGGGCCCCACCCCTGCAGCAAACTTCTGCCTGGACGTCCAGGTATTTCCATACATCCTCTGAAATCTAGGTTCCCAAACCTCAATTCTTGACTTCTGTGCACCCAGAGACTCAACACCACATGGAAGCTGCCAAGGTTTGGGGCTTGCACCCTCTGAAGTCATGGGCTGAGCTGTATACTGACCCCTTTCAGCCATGGCTAAGATGTAGGCCACCAAGTCCCGAGACTGCACAAAGCAATAAGGCCCTAGGTCCAGCTGACAAAACCATTTTTTCTCTTAGACCTCTGGGTCTGTGATGGGAGGGGCTGCCATGAAGACCTCTGACATCCAGAGACATTTTTCCCATTGTCTTGGCAATTCACATTTGGCTCCTTATTACTTATGCAAATTTCTGCAGCCAGGTTGAATTTCTCCTCAGAAAATGGGTTTTTCTTTTCTGTTGCATCATCAGGCTGCAAATTTGCTGAACTTTTATACTCTGCTTCCCTTTTTTTTTTGAGACGGAGTCTCGCTCTGCTGCCCAGGCTGGAGTGCAGTGGCGCAATCACAGCTCACTGCAAGCTCTGCCTCCCAGGTTCATGCCATTCTCCTGCCTCAGCCTCCCGAGTAGCTGGGACTACAGGAGCGTGCCACCACACCCAGCTAATATTTTTTTTTTTTGTATTTTTAGTAGAGATGGGGTTTCACCATGTTAGCCAGGATGGTCTCAATCTCCTGACCTCATGATCTGCCCGCCTCGGCCTCCCAAAGTGCTGGGATTACAGGCATGAGCCACTGCACCCGGCCACTTTGCTTCCCGTTTAAACATAAATTCCAATTCCAAACCATATCTTTGTGAATACATAAAACTGAATGCTTTTAATAGCACCCAAATCACCTCTTAGAATGCTTTGCTGCTTAGAAATTTCTTCCACCAGATACCCTAAATCATCTCTCTCAAGTTCAAAGTTCCACAGATCTCTAGGGCAGCGGCAAAATGCCGCCAATCTCTTTGCTGAAACATAGCAAGAGTTACCTTTATTCCAGTTGTCAACAAGTTCCTCATCTCCATCTGAGACAACCTCAGCCTGGACCTTATTGTCCATATCACTATCAGCATTTTGGTCAAAGGCATTCAAAGTCTCTAGGAAGTTCCAAACTTCCCCACATCTTCCTGTCTTCTGAGCCCTCCAAGACTCTAGGAAGTTCCAAACTTGCCCACATTTTCCTGTCTTCTTCTGAGCCTTCCAAACTGTTTCAATGTCTGTCTGTTACCCAGTTCCAAAGTTGCTTCCACATTTTCAGGTATCCTTATAGCAGTATCCCACTCCTGGTACTAATTTACTGTATTAGCTCATTCTTATGCTAATAAAGATATACCCAAGACTGAGTCATTTATACAGAAAAAGAAGGTTAATGGACTCACGGTTTCACATGGCTGGGGAGGCCTCACAATCGTGACAGAAGGCGAAAAAGGAGCAAAGTCACGTCTTACATGGCGACAGGCAAGAGAGAATGAATGCCAAGTAAAATGAGAAACCCTTTATAAAACTATCAGATTTCATGAGAAATTACTATCATGAGAACAGTATTGGGGAAACTGCCCCCATAATTCAATTATCTCCACCTGGCTCCACCCTTGACATGGGAATTACAATTCAAGATGAGATTTGGGTGGGGACACAGAGCCAAACCATATTATCAGGATAGCCAATGCCTTGAAGGGAAGAAAGGACAATGTCCAAGCAGACTTAGTACAGGCTACAGAGTGGCTAACAATGCACTCTTCTTGACTGGGGTGGTAGTTACAAGGGTTCATTTTGTGCTATTCCATCACACAGTACCATTTTCTGTACTAGTGTTATCTTTCACCATAAAAAAAGAAAGGAAAGGAAAAACAAAAGGAAAAAGGAAACAAAGGGAATCTATGACTTTTTTGGCTATTTTTATAGATACAGATTTCTCTACATTCAAAATGTATAGATGTATCTTTTGGATCAACTTACTTTTTCCATATGATCTGTATGTAAGTTCATTAATTTTTTTCACAAAATTGAAATGCCACTTATCTATCATCTTAATTTTCATGCATTACTATAAATCAATACTGCTGGTAAGAATATAAATTAGTACAACCACTATGGAAAACAGTATGAACATTTCTCAAAAAACTAAAAATAGAAATACCTTACAACCCAGCAATTCCTCTACTGGGTATCTACCCAAAGAAAAAGAAATCAATATATCAAAGGGATACATGCACTACCATTTTTATTGCAGGACTATCCATAATAACAAAGATATGGAATCAAGCTATATGCCCATCAACAGAAGAATGGATTAAAAAAAGTGAACTACTATTTGGCAATAACAAAGAATGAAATCCTGTCATGTGCAGCAACATGAATGGAACCACAAGTGATTATGTTAAGTGCAATAAGCCAGGCACAGAAAGACAAATACCTCATGTTCTCACTCATATGGGAGCTAAACAACTTTATCTCAGGATGAGGTGGGGGAGGGAGAAAGAAGAGAGGTTGGTTAATGGGTACCAACATACAATTAGATAGAAGTAAGAAGTTCTAATATTTGATAGCATACTAGGGTGACTATACTTAGCAACAATAATGTGTATATTTCAAAGTAACCAGAAAGCTTGACATACCAACATATAAAAATAATAAACAGTTAAGGTGATGAATAACCCAATTACCCTGACTTGACCACTACACATTCTTTGTATGTTACAAACACTCACATGTACCCCATAAATATGTAAATTACTATATATTAAGAAAAGAGGGAAAGTGGATGGAATCTCCAGGATGGACATATCTGTGCATGCCTTGGTGAGAACAAGGGCTAAAGTATGTCTCACCAGACACTGAGTAAAGAATCTGGTATGCTAAAATTGCCTTAAAAATACATACAAAGTTTTCTTTTCCTAGAAAAATACATACATTTTCAAATATATGAAGGTGGTATACCTAACTAACACTTCACAGTCTTTCATCCTTTTATAAGTCATCTGGGGATAAGACTATACAAATAATTACCTACTATTATTCTCATAAATTAGCTTGAGCTCCTGGACTATTGGACAAATGATTGTTTTCACAGCCCTAAATGCTTACCACTTATTATTAGACTCGAATCCATCTTACTCTGCTACTTAATTCCCTTGATGGTGAAGATGCAAACTTGGCTTATATTTTAAAGCAAAGTCCCTCCAGTGGACATCTGTTGTTTGTATCTACCTAGGATCTTTTTGCTCCTTTAGATCACACTGCTCCCTTCCCAACTGCCCCCACTTCTTTAGCGAAGTGTTCCCTACTCACTCAAATTACAAAATGGTGGGTGAGCTCTGCTAATCATAGCACCTCCCTTCTCTCCAAAGGTGTGGACTTGGGACCAGGCCTGACTGATCACATACTCCACTACTCCCCTATTCACAAGGATTAGTCTAATGGGCATGTGAGCCAAACCGGACTTCTCAAAGCTACTGCCTGGAACTCTTTTTATTTGAAGCTAGGGAAAAACAGGACAGGACAAGGACCAGGAGAGGGGACCAGAAAAAGATGTATCAAGGAACTGCCATGGCAGCAAGAGGGATAAGAAGAAGAACAAAGCCAAAATTATGAAGACAGTAAAGGAAAACAAGAGGCAGAAATAAAAAAAAAAAACAGAGACAAACCTGATGAGACCTAAACTGAGTTTCTGAAGTCAATAATGTATGAAGGTTTCTGTGAGCCAATAAATTCCTTTTTATGCTTATGTTAGTTTTCTGGATGGATTTCTGTTACTTACAACCCAAAGTGCCCTAATACAGTTACCATGCTGTACTTGACGTTGAGAATTTATTGTTGTTTTAGATCTAGGTTGCTACTTAGTATTACAGAAATGTATATAAATAAATAATTCAACAAAACAACTCAGAGGCAACAGGCATTCTCTAAGATTTCATTTGCACACATGTGCACACATACATGCACATGTACACATAAACACACATTTACATATATAAATACACAAAGGTCACCAGACATATTGTTGCTTATTTATTAGCGGCCTTTGTGTGTGTGCATTCTTTTTTATTTGGTTCTTTTCTCCTCCACCAGTATCAGCCTGAATACCACCCCTCCCCTGTTCTACTTCCCCCAGGAACCCATATTAACTACCTGGTATGTCTTCTTCTACATACAGATGGTTCACAACTTACTGTTGTTCTACTTTACACTCATGCAAAAGCCATACACATTCAGTAGAAACCATATTTTGAGTATCCACAAAACGATTGTTTTTCACATTTATTACAGTATTCAGTAACTGACACGAGATATTCAACACTTCATTATGAAACGGGAAAAGTTCCCTTATCCCTCTCACAGGGCATGTGATGGGGGTGTAGCTCGCTTCTTCAGTGCCCCACTGCTCAAACTTCTAGGCGGAGCACGAAGACAGGCAGGTTATGGGGCTCTGACCCCACAGCAGCGTGTAAGGCTGAATGTTTACAGCTCCTGAAGCCCCAGAGGGTGTGTGTTACCATGTGCTCTTTTAGTTTAGCCGTCTGTAAGCAGCTTATGTTAGTCAGCTCAATTAGACCCTTTGCTTTATCGCACGGAAAGAGGGCTTTCTGTATCCTGGGGTTTCTTGCCTTGGTGTACCGGAAGAATCGGATCACACGTGGGCTTAGAGAATGACTGCAAGGTTTTATTGAGTGGAAGTTCTCAGGAGATGGATGGGGAGCCAGAAGGGAGATGGAGTGGGAAGGGGTTTTCCCCTGGAGTCAGGCAACTCAGCGACCTGGGCTCTCCTCCAACTACCTCGGCCAAACTCCTTGTCATTCCATTGGTTGATGGACTGCAGGCCTGCCAGCGTCTGTCAGTGTGCTCTTGTGCCGCAGTGTTCCTCTCAACGTCCAGGCGCTTGTGGGTCTCAGGGTTTTTATAGGTACAGGATGGGGATGTGGTGGGCCAGGGTGGTCTTGGGAAATGGAATATTTGGGTGTGAGGCAGGAGGGCCTGACCTCTCTAGGTCTGTGACAGGTCTGAGGGTGGAGCCCTAACCAGGGACCATGCCCTCCTCTACCCAGCACTTCCCTGACCCCCTTCTGTATCAATTATAAGCTTTGTGATAGATGATTTTGCCCAACAGACCAATGTAAGTGTGCTGAACACATTCAAGGTAGGCTAGGCTAAGATATGATGTTTGGTAGGTTAGGTATATTAAATGCATTTTCTTTCAACTTAAGTATTTTCAACTTCCAAAGAATTTATTGGGATGTGACCCCATCATAAGTAGAAAAGCATCTGTATTTCTCCATCTACATATAAGTGCAAGGGCACAAATAAACACAATCTTTTTGTTTTTTATTAATAGTATATTATACCAAGTTTTCTGCATCTTGCTTTTCCTACTCAGTAATACCTCATTCAACTGAGATAGCCCTAAATTACTTTTATAATGGCTGCATGATATTTCACCATTTGGATGTACTAGAATATATCCAACCATTCCTCTCCTGGTGGCTATTTGTCTAAATTTTTCCCCCAACACAAACAGTAATGCCGAACACAACCTTGTAATATATATCCCTACATGTGGGTGCTTTTATTTCTTTAGGAGAACAAGGAGTAGAATTTCTGGATCAAACAGATACTACTTGTAATCTATTTTGCCAGACTGCTTTCCAAAAAGGCTGTAACACATACTCAACCAGTAATATGAGTATTCTTTCTCCTGAACATCAATAGTTATTGAACTTTTAAGTTTTGCCAGCCTATGGGGTTTCTTTCCATTCTGTCTGTTCCAATAGTTTTTATTACTAGCATCTATACATTTTGTTAAATGCTTTTGCAGCATCTATTGATGTGATCATATGATTTTCTACCTTTAAATAGATCATGTAATAAACTGCACTGACAGATTTCGACTTTTGTATTCTTGGAATAAACCCCACCTGGTCACAGCTGGGTCCTCAAATACATTCATGGGTTCTATTCGCTAATATTTTATTTAGAAATTCTGCATCTGTACTCAAAATTAAATTGGTCTCTAGTTTTTTGTGTGTGCTGTTAGGTTGTGACATTAAATGTATGCTTATTTGATAAGTGAAACAGGAGCTATTCATCTTCTGGAACAGTTTAAATACAGATAAAATTATGTGTTCTTTAAAAGTTACATAAAACTCAGTTGTAATTTCATATGATTCCATTGTCATTTGCAATAGTAGATCTTTAATAATTTTTCCATCTCTTTTAGGGTTATTGTCCTATTCAAATGTTCCATTTCTTCTTAGGTTAAATTTAGACATTTATATTTGACAACCTGGGGACAGGTTCCTGATCTGTCACCCAGGCTGGAGTGCAGTGGCACGATCTTAGTTCACTGCAACCTCCACCCACCAGAGTCAAGCAATCTTCTCTCCTCAGCCTCCCAACTAGAGATTACAGGTGTGTGCCACCACGCTAAGCTAATTTTTGTATTTTTAGTAGAGATGGGGTTTTGCCATGTTGCCCAGGCTGGTCTCAAACTCCTGTACTCAAGCGATCCACCCACCTTGGCCTCCCAAAGTGCTGGGGTTACACGTATGAGATTACAGGTGTGCGCCACCATGCTTAGCTAATTTTTGTATTTTTAGTAGAGATACGGTTTTGTCATGTCGCCCAGGCTGGTCTCAAACTCCTGTACTCAAGCAATCCACCCACCTTGGCCTCCCAAAGTGCTGGGATTACAGTTATGAGCCACCATGCCTGACCTGGGTTTTGGTTTTTAACTCAGTCTGACAATTTTCCCATTAAAACATTTAATGAATTATAAAAATTTGTGAAATTTCCAAGTTCATTCACATTTAATGTAAAGGCTGTCATATATTAACTCATTCTTTCCTTCTCACTTGATTTATTTGATTCAATTCCAAGTATTTCTCTCCTGTCATCTTCCTTCATCTCAAGGTATGCGTTTCTGGTTAACTTTTGGTTCAGTTACTTTTTGTTTTGTATTATTATTTTTGTCAGAAAACACGTGATATTTCTGAATGCTTATATAGTAATAAATTTCCTCCTGACAGGGAAATGTATGGGATTTTCAGGCTGCTGTCTTTTTCTCTCTGAAACCAACCCAACAGTCCTATAGACTAATCTTTTTTATAAACATAGATTGCCCTTTCTTATCTTAAAGCTTAAAACTTACATGTTTTATCTGAGCTCCTTCCTCAGGAGAGGACTTTCATGCCTCTCAAAAAAAGTATCAGAATTGAAACTCACCAGATCACCACACCAGATGAGGGACCCCTCAAGTTGATCATGATTGCTTCCTTGCCCCTCTCTAGTTCCTGTTTTCTTACACATTGTTACATTTCTTCCCTGCTATATAAACCCCTGGTTTTAGTGTGTCAGAGAGATGGATTTGAGAAGGATCTCCCATCTCTTCAGCCACAGCACCCAATTAAAGCCTTCTTCCTTGGCAATACTCACTGTCTCGTGATTGGCTTTCTGTGCAGCGAGCAAGTAGGGCCTAGACCAAACCTTGGTATTTTGGTAACATCTCCATGACCTGCAGAAATTGCTATCTCTAGTTTTCTGTGTCACAGATGAGAAATCTGCTGCTAGTCTGATACTTCTTCATGGTAAGTAATTTGCTCTGTCTAGAAGCTTCTAAGATTTTGCCTCTTATTTTTAATATATAGTTCAACAACTTTTCCAATAAATGCAGAGTGTCTTTTTTCATCAATTTTACCTGGAAATTAATAAGCCACTTGAATTTACAGACTCAAGTCCTGATTTTTAAGCTCAAAAAAATTTGTTTCTTATATTTATTTAATTATTGCCTTTCCTCCATCTGTTCCTTTTTCTCTTTCTGGCTCTCTCCTGTTACTCACATGTTATATTTCCTGGATCTATTTTCTTTTGTGGTTTCCATTCCTTTATATTTTTGTTCTGTACTTTCATATTCTTCTACTTGACCAACTAGGCTGCCAATTCAAGCCCCAAGAATGATCATTATCACCTTCAGTTCATTTACTAAAATGTTTGATGGGGAAATCATGCATTTCATCTCTAGAAAGTCTTCTTGTGTTGCATCTGCATCTCCTTATGTGCTCTTTCTATTTTTTGTCAGGTTGTCATCTGTCTCTGGCTGCTGCTCCATCTCATTCAGCGTGAGTTGTCTTTTCTCATACACTGTCTTCCCTTCGGCTGCAGTGCCAATATTTTTCTTTGTTATATCACTGGGGTTCAGGTCTGATTGTTGAAGGACTCATGGAACTGAAGTTCTGTGAGTAGGGGAAACACAATGATCTCTTCTCCTGCGATCTAGCAGTGTGACAGGTGGGCTGCCAGGACCCTTCCAAGGCCTCCTGCTCCAAAGGATGCCCCCAACTACTGATTTTTCTCCTTGGTCTCTTGTGGAACACACACCATGTGGTGAGGGTGAGTTTCAGTTTTCCTCCCAGGAGTCCCCATCCTCTGTAGGTCAAGCTCATCACAGTATCCAATGCATCCTGATCTTCTGGTGGGACTCATCCAGTGGATGCCAGCCCTCGGTACCAGCCAAGCCTAGAAGGGAATCTCCCATCTGCTCCCCACACCCCTACCCTCAGCTTTCACAAAGCTTGGGGTTTCACTTGCACTCAGGGGTCTGCTGGCTCCAGAAGTAGTTGGGATCAGGAAAGGCAGACAGAGTAGAATTGAGAGAGCAAGAGAGCCAGCCACTTTAGCTTGCTATCTTTCAAGAATCCTTGCCAACTATAATTCCTGGAGTTTTTCCCAAATAGTTACCTAGATGGAAAAATGGAAATTTGTGATAAAAGTTTAATTTGGGGAGAACACCGGCAATACTAATCATGTTCAGTGACTATTACATAAAGATATATACCAAACTGATACTCATCCCTAAGTTAACTGTTTTTGAAATTCACTTTTTAGAATTCTCCTTTTTGCACATTATTTTGTTTTACTTCCTCTATAGCAAACTGTCTCATTCTAAGAATCCATAAACTGGACACTCAACAGTATAAGAAGCATTTTCCTTTGCCTTTGGCTATCTTTCTTAAGTAATGCCTTTCAAGTTCTACCTTTTAATTCAAAGAGCTATATTTCTATATACTAGTTAGATAATAATTTTTTTAACATTTTAAAAACATTTGTGTTTTTTTAACTGAAATTGTCTTGAGTCTTTGCTGTTTGGATCTTGAACTGTTTTTGGGTCTTCTTCCCCACTTTTTCATGATATTACCCTTCTATTTCAATTTTTAAAATTTATTAGACCATCTCCCCTAAATACTCTTTGCCCTAGCCCCTATCATGTGTGGCAACTTATCTGCAAATATGGCTGCAATAATTCTCCACAGACCTGTACAAACACTTACTACAATGTGACCTTCTTTTCATCAGATCAACAGGTAATCTGCTTTTCCCCACTCCTTAAATCTTGGCCTTGTGACTTGCTTTGACCAACATTAAGAGTTTGAAGCAAATTTGTGACCTCAGGGTGTCTTGAAGCTTCTGCTTTGCTCTCCTGGAATTCTGAGACCACCATCAAAGAAGCCGAGGCTAGCCTCTCCAAAGATGAGAAACCACAGAGAGAAGGGCCCAGACAAAAGCCAGCACCAAATCCAGTCATGTGAGACCATTAGAGACCGTCCAGCCTCAACTAACCACCAGGGACAACACCCATTTGAATAAGTGTCACCATGAAAGAACAGCTGAAGAATGTGCCCCACTAAGCCCAGTAGAAAATGCTGAGCCACAGACTCATGAACCAATAAAATGGCTGCTGTTTCCAGCCACTAGTTTTGAGGTGCTTTTGTAACAACAGATAAGCAAAATAGCATGCTAAACTATTTATTTCCAAACTAATCCAAAGCCAGTCTCTGCCCAAAGAAATTATTTCCCTCATTTATCAATGAGTATCATGCCTATCTAGAAGACTCTTTTATGAACTTTGAAGCTGTCCAATCCATATGTCTTCCAAGTTTTGTTTGTCAGTCAAAATACAGTTTCTATGTATTCTTCCATGCATAAACTTCAATAATTTGTATTATAATAACTTCTATTAATTCAAGTCTTTTTAAAAAGCTCAAAAATTTTAGAAACACTGCATAAGCTCTACTACAGTAAGTGGAAATTATAATTCCCACTTAATAGGTATATGAACATCCATTGAAGTTAAGTACTTTTCCTAAGATTACATGAGAAGTCAGGACAAAAAAAGTCAAAATAAGTAGAGCTCAAAACAAAACAAAACAATACAGAGCTGTCACTGTGATCCTATTATTTGTCTATCCAGGGCTCTATGCTGTGTATTACTCCACTGTCCATATGAATTAATTGTATAGGTCTTAGGGTGAGTTGAGTTTCTTCAAAATATTTCATATAGTTTCATGTAGCCTGAATTATTCTTATAGAATCCATCAACCATTTTAATTTGGCATCAACAGGAGATATATTTTTTCCCCTTATGAAAAGACAACTTTCAAATTTCAACTCTCATTTCCAAAAATACTCCTCCCATCCTAGAAAATAAATGTTGTAAACATTGCTCTCTAGATGATGAGAAAATATATTTTAAATGGCTCTGTAACAAGAAAACTGATACAAGTTAAGGTATCGTCATTTTCATTAACTATGGTTTCTGTTGTTATAAAAGGTGCTAAATACCTGCTTCTATGTTCAATTTATTTTTGTGCAAAATGGAGAATCACTCTTCAAACACTTTGACTTCTTGATCATCAGTTTTTATGATGTCTTAAATTCTTTGACTAATAACTCTATCTTCAAAAACATATGAGAGATTCTGGCACTTGTAGCATCATTTTTCTTTGTGACTATCAAGGCAGAACATTGGTTTTTGCGCTCAGCTATTGATAAAGTATACACGCTTGCCATCTCTCTGACACCCAACTGCTCATTCACAAAACCCGATGTTCCTAACCTCATTATTTATGGAGCTTGAGTCTCAGATTAAGCTTAAACCACACATGTGGCATCTACCTCTAAGAAAGTCCAGTTTTTCCACCTAGAGATTCAGAAGCTGGATTCCAGTTAGAGCTTGAAAGACCCGCATTACTGTTAATAATTACTAACAATAATATGCTGGTCTCAGTCCCAATTATCACAGTTATGCCTTAGGGAACATTAATAATAGTTGAACTTTGTAGAGATTACGGTCTCAGGATTAAGGGTTTTAGTATACCTTTCATTAAAAACAATCCTTCTCACTATAATAAAAGTCTCCAAAACTCAAAAACCTAAAAAGAATAGGCTCAACAAATGCCAAGCTCTCATTCTTGAAGGACCATCAGCTGACTCTAGAAGAATTTAACCCACAATACTCATAACCCCTAATGGTTGTTTGGCAGCATAAGGAGCAGTTCCAGAAAGCCTCCCTCGACAATTAAAACTCTTACCTCCCCCCTCCTCCAAGAACAAGCAATTTAATTTGATGGAGAGTCATAATCTATTTATTAGGATACAGCCAAGTTAATAACCTAGCAATCTAAGTTATTAATTTTGGAAGAGAGGCCACTATTTTTATATATGGAGTTGTGATTTATGCTGTGCTGTTTGCCAGCAGTTTTAAACGAATAAATGTTCAGGAATAAGAGAGAAAAAAACAGGTACTCCGCACCCTATGTTTAGGTATCCACATCTGCTTTCTTCTTCAAGACTCTGGAAGTGCAGCCAGGAGCATGACCATCGCTTGCGGGCAGTCTACAACGGAAGCACATAGCATCTAGAGTCAGGATACCGAGATTTGGGACCTGGCTCTGACACTGTGATCTTAGACTAAAAGATAACACCTGCCTCGCCAAGTGGTTGTGAGGATTCAATGAAATCATTTAGGTGTAAATATTTTACATACATAAGCACTATATGGATGCGACTAGAAATTTAGAAATAATGGATCCACTGATATGGTACTTCAGCATTCTAAATTGGCAGTGGATAGAATATGCATTGAACACAGTATCAGAAAGTACACAGGTTTTCTGTCTATAGATAGAGCAGATAATAAGTAAAGCAAGTGAAGCACAATTTACCAATGTTGTAATAACTTCCACTACCTGATGAGCTGAGAGGGAAATGTCATTATTTCTCTTTTGTTTATATTATCTATATGGAACACTAACAAATAATATATAAAGCTCATAAGTTTAGATTTTTTGCTTAGTACCTTACTCTTTATTTGGAATAGGCAAAGATATAATATAAATAAGATCATGGTTAATAAGAATATGGCCTGAAAATTACATTATTAAGAATGACTGAATCCTCTTCCATTAGACTAATTTCTTTCCTATTAATTTCTTCCTTCATAATTTCCTTTAGCCAAAGTTTAATAAAACTCTCTAACCTTATCAAGAAAAACTAAAATGTCTAAAGAAATTAGCACAGATTACATGTACCATTTCTACAATTTCAAACTTAACTAGATTATTTTGATGCCTATTTCACTAAATGGAACTAATAGTGTATATAACATGCGCGTGGGCACACACACACACACACTCACACTCTCTCTCACACACACTCTCTCTCTCTTTCTCTCTTCCTCCGTCAAAAAAAGTGCATAATACTCCCAAAGCCATGGCTGAAAATCACCAACTGTCCTTCATCAATACGTTTGTGATTGACAGAAAAGTCATCTTCAACTGCTATAGAACTCACTTAAAAGAGTAACAGCTGGGTTTGGTTTTTGATTTGTTTGCTTGTTTTTTGTAGAGATGGGGTCTTGGTATATTGCCCAGACTGGTCTCTAATTCCTGGCCTCAAGCAATCCTCCTGCCTTGGCCTCCCAATGTGCTGGGACTACAGGCATGAGCCACTGCACCTGGCCAAGATAGGTTTTAATTCTTGATGGACTCATGATGTAGCCCTCTTTTGATATATTATCACTTTCATTTAATAATTCAGCAAGCATTTACTTAATATCTTTTAAGTGTCATACCATGTGCAAGATGCTGGGGATTCAAAGACAATCAAGACAAGGTTCCTGAAAGCAGAGGCTGATTGTAAAGGCAAATGGATCCCTTCCTGCCTTTACCTTGTCTCATTTGTTCTTCACCTTCTTCCCAGTGACTATACCCTTACTCTTGAAACTATCTATTCTCACAGTTCCACGACATCACAGTCTTCCAGTTTTCCTCCTAGTTCACTGATCACTGATCACTATTCTCAATCTTTTCTGCCAGCTCCTCTTCTATCAAATCTCTAGATGTTAGAACTCCATAGCCCTTGCTTGCACTCTTTCCCTTGGATTGTTCCATCTCCTCCAGTAGCTTTGAATACCATGACATGATGACTGCTCCCCAATTTGTGTCTGCAGCCTATTCCTTCCCTCTGAGTTCCAGAGTGCTTACAGCACCTCCACTTGTATTGACACAAACATTTCAAATTTAACAGGTCTAAGACAAATTTCAATCCTCACCTCTCACTACCACCCAATTGTTTCCTGCAGTTTTCCCCATTTTAATAAATGGCACCACCATTCTCTTAGTTTTTCATAAACTAGGAGTCACCTTCGATTCTACATTATACCTCACTCATGTCCAGTCCACTGGTAAGTCAGTCAATTCAACCAAAGTATGTTTCCAATCCTCCAATATCATTCCATCTTCATCATGAACATCCTAATCCAGGCTTTGACCCTGTTCATTGCAGAACCTTCTAATTTATCTTCATGCTGCTAATCTTGCCCCATTATAAATTATTTTCATTGCAATAACCAAAGTAAGCTTCTAAAAATGTAAATGGGATTATGTCTACCATCTGTTTATTACACTTAAATTGTTTTTCATTACATAGAGATTAAAATCCAAACTCTACGCAGCAAGGTACTGTATGATCTGGCCTCTGCCTTCCCTCCAACCCTGTCTTGAACATATTGTTTTCCTGGCACACTGGCCTTTGTTAAGTTCCATGAACAGTCCAAAGTCTTTCACGTTTTAGGCTGTTTGCTCAATGTGAAAGATCATACCAATTTCATTCCTTCTTAGAGATCTTGCCTTAGTCTGTTTTGTGTTGCTATAAAGGAATACCTTGACGCTGGGTAAATCATAAAGAAAAGAGGTTTATTTGATTCAAAATTCTGACTGGCTAGCAAGTTCAGGACTGGACACCTGCATCTGATGAGGCTCTCAGGCTGCTTCTACCCATGGAAAGAAATGAAAGGGAGCTGATATGTGCAGACATCACATGGCAAGACAGGAAGCAAGAGAGAGGGGAGGTGCCAGGCTCTTTGTAACAATTAGTTATCAAGGGAACTAACAGAGTATGAATTCATTCACCTCCAAAGAAGAGCATTAATCTATTCAGGAGAGATCTGGTCAAATTTCAACATGAGGTCTGGAAGTAACAAATATCCAAAACCACAGCAGATCTCAATATAAAGTCCTCAAGGAGGTCCTCCCCAATTACTTGTTTTCAAAATCACTTATCCCTTGTTTTCTATTATGTTTACTTCCTTCAACAAACTTCAAGAAGTCCAATTTAACTAATTTGTCTGTTCTAAATTTCTACTACTACAATGTAAATTATAAGAATACAAGAACCACTAATACGTTGCTTACCATTCTAGCACAAGCACCTATCGATAAGCTAGCACAGAGTAGATACTCAATAAATACCTGCCATATAAATATATTGAAATGTTTCCAAGACTCCTCCCACCTGTTCCTATCCGTGAATGGTATACCACACCCTTCTGAATGTGGTGAAGTCAGCACTTTGTCTTGATAAATATTCTTTAATGTGATACATTTTATAATGTAGATTTTCAGATTATAGATTTTATATTATTATTATTATTACTAATATTACTATTTTGAGGTGAAGTCTTGCTCTGTCACCAGGTTGGAGTGCAGTGGAGCAATCTCAGCTCACTGCAACCTCCGCCTCCCAGGTTCAGGCAATTCTCCTGCCTCAGCCTCCCGATTAGCAAGGATGACAGGCATGCACCACCACACCCAGTTAATTTTTGTATTTTTAGTACAGACAGGGTTTCACGATGTTGGCCAGGATGGTCTCGATCTCTTGACCTCGTGATCCGCCCGCCTCGGCCTCCCAACAGATTATAAATTTAACACTCTAAAATGTCCATGAAAATATCAAATCAGCTAAACTTCCCAAGAAATCTATAAACATTAAAAAATACATTAAAGACTTATAGCATCTAGGAAGCTCTCAATACATGTTGAAAAAATAAAAGAATTCCATTATTTGTCTTCATCATTTAAAATCTCCAATTTGATAAATACTTGTCCACAATCAGCTTCAGGTTTAGGCTCACCGAAAGAATCTATTAATACAATTCAGAGAATAAAATTCCCATAGGATTGTTTCTCTGTAAATGTTCAGATATGTACCTGAAGAAGTATACTTTGTGCTTAAGGCTTTTACAAATGTTTCTTTACATACTAAGCAAAATAGTTATCGCTACAATATTTCAGTATTCACAATGTTCTAAAAATTAAAAATACAGTTAAAGCTAGAAAGCTATTAATTTTATAATATTATCCTAAAACAAAAACAAAGTCACAAACCAAAACATTTTGCTCACTTTCCGTAATTCTAAAGAATACACCATCTCTTTTTCAGCATTAATAAAAATGGCTACAACATCTCATGAGATGAAGTAGATTTCTGTCTACCAAGGTCCAACTGTACTTGGACTCAGCAAAAATGTCACCAATCCAATTAATGAAATGCCTCAATTAATAATAGGCAAAAGGTTTTAAAATGAAATAAAAACACGTTCTATATTCTACCACATTTAATATATGCCTTGACCCAAGCTTGACAAGAAAAAAAGAACTCTATAGATTAAATTTTATTGAATTTATTTGCCCTCAGTGGCTTTTCTCAATAGGGCTTTTAGAATCAATCTTAATGAATGTGTCACTTTGCAACACAGCTACATAATGTGGCATTATTGATTGACATATATTCAACTGTGAAGATTAGGATAAAGTAAAAGCCTGTAGTGTTTTTTAAAATGAGACAAAATGATACTTACATAAAAAGAAGATTGCTAGGAAAGATAGTTTTATATTTATTGTATATTAAGATTAAGTAATTTTGTCGTGTGACAGACATTCTAAATACTCTCTTCCCAAAAGTCCCCTATGCAAGATGGAGTCTCTCTAGTTTGAACACCTCTGACAGATCCCTTGGTGTGGAAACTGTGTGATATTTCATTCCATTCAGTCACACAGTGGACAGGTGAGTTACTAGTGAAGATGTAGAACAAAGGGATGAGTACTGCCCTGGGTGTGTGACGGTGGGGGCGGGGGGTGGTGCTTGTTACTGACTATAGAGCAGGAAGAAAGTAGAGCACGGCTTCCTTTCATATCAGCCCAGGAAATGATGAATTTGGGGAAGCTTTTAAATTATAAATAAATTCTTCCTATATTTGTGGTTGAGAGAAAAAGAGCTCAGCCATTGGTATCCTCGAAGACGGTAATAATTAGTCTGGAAAACCTCCATGGAAAGAAGTGAAACTCTGGAAACTTTCGTAGTGAGCCAAGATACATTAAGTAGAGAAAGAACATTATAGGGTAGTCTAATGCAAAGGACAGGCTGGGAGCAGTGGCTCACGCAGGTAATCCCAGCACTCTGCGAAGCCAAGATGGGTGGATCACCTGAGGTCAGGAGTTTAAGACCAACCTGGCCAACACGGTGAATGCCCGTCTCTACTGAAAATACAAAAATTAGCCGGGCGTGGTGGCATGCATCTGTAATCCCAGCTACTAGGGAGGCTGAGGCAGGAGAATCGATTGAACCCGGGAGATAGAGGTTGCAGTGAGCATAGATCACACCATTGCACTTCAGCCTGGATAACAAGAGCAAGACTCCATCTCAAAAAAAAAAAAAAAAAAAAAAAGGCAAAGAACAGTCAGGATACATTAGGCCAAAGCAGAGAGAGTATGCAGCAGAAGGTAAAAATAGATAGCTGGTCACTATTACAAGAGCTAATATTTGGAATCAAGTGGCCATCAACAGATGAATGGATTTTAAAATGTAGTGGGTATACACAATGAAATACTATTCAGCCCTAAGAAAGAATGAAATCTTGTCATCTGCAGCAATATGAGTAAGTCTGAAGGACATTATGTGAAGTGAAATAAGCCAGGCACAGAAAGAGAAGTACTGCACGTTCTCACTCAAATGTGGGAGCAAAATAAAGTTTTAGCCCATGGAAATTTTAAATATTATGTAAAACTGTTAGAATCAAATTTCTGAATTTGAAAACAATGTATTTTCATACCTAATAAAGGTATGAAAGTGGGGAGGGCATAGAGATAAGGTCTTGCTATGTTGCCCCGGCTGGTCTTGAACTCCTGGCCTCAAGCAATCCTCCCACCTCAACCTCCCAAAGTGCTGCGATTACAGACGTGAGCCACACTGCACCTGGCCTAATAAAACTTTTTTAAAATGGCACCATCGTGGATCGTAAAGCTGCAGACAGAGACCACTCATAGAATTTACAGTAACAGTACAACTGAGACATGGAAACCATTCTGCCAAGCAGCACATAATGCATCAAAGGCCCTGTGGTTGCAGTGCAACTGTTAACCAACACCAGCCATGGGGCTCCTCCTGTGTACCCACAGGGCCTAAGTCTAGAAAGACTGAAACACCAAGTATGTCAAAAAGCCATGATTTCATGATGATACTTAAAAAACAAAATGAACTCCTTTGGAAGATGTGAGGAAAATAACCCACTCTGAAACCAAATAACCAAGCGAAAGACACAAGAATTTATTCTGCCTTTTCTTTATATGCAGCTTCCTTTCTGTTATGCCTTTAAAGTAACCAAATAATTGATGAGGTAAAATTCTTCTTTATAGAAGTATTTCAACCAATGATGATGGAACTGTATTATTTTGTAATCCTTAGTAAAATAATCTAGATCAGAAGTTGGCAGATAACTCCCAGTAGGTCAAATCTAATCTGGTAAATGTTTTATAGGCACGCAGTTGTGCCCATTCATGCACATACTGTCCAAGGCTGCATTCCTACTACAATGACAGAGACCATATTGACCCTCAAAGCCAAAACTATTTACTATCTGGCCCTTTACATAAAAGTTTACTAACCCCTAACCTAGAAATTAATTACCAATGGCTGCCAGAATCACAGAGCAAAAAGCAGATAAGGAGGCGGATGACACACGGGTCAGGCTTACAACACCTGTGCTCACTGATGGGGCTTCACACAACAAAGGGAGGGACAAGGCAGCAGGTGCCTCCTGATGCCATTAAGCGGGAAGCGTACAGCACCCCCACCTTCATAGGCCTTCTTGCCAAAAATCTGAAAATACGATCAAACCTCAGGTTGTTATGACCTGTTCATAGGAAATACAGCAGACAGAAAAATGAATTAAAGTACATGGGGATGTAGTTAGTTAAAATTCTGACTGTGGGAAATTCTACAGGACAAAGGATCCAGTTTCTTCAATGAATAAATTGCAAGGAAAAAAAGAAGGGTGAACCCACAGACCAAGGATGCCCAATCTTTCAATTTCCTGTGCCACACTTTAAGGAGAATTGTCTTGGGCAACACATAAAATACACTAATGCTAATGATACCCAAAGAGCTACAAAAAATTAAATTTAATTTAAATTTAAATTTTGAAATCTCATAATGTTTTTAGAAAGTTTATGAATTTGTGTTGAACCACATTCAAAGCTGTCCTGGCAGCATGTGGCCCACAGGCCATAGGTTAGACAAGCTTGCTATAGACTAAAAGAAGCCTAAGAGATTTATTAGCTAAATACATGAGTAGTCCTTGTTTGGATTCTAATTCTAACTGACCAATGGGGAAGGGGGGAATTTACAAGACAATAAGGGAAATTTGAATACCAATATTTCATGACAGTAAGGAATTACTCTGCAATTGTTGTCTGATGTGATAATGACATTGTGGTCATATTATTTAAAGGCAAGTCTCTTCAATGTTTTGGGGTTTCATACTGGGGTTTCACAGATGAAATAATATGACATCTGGGCTTTGTTTCAAAATAATCCAATGGGGAGGGGGGCAGATAAATGAAGCAAGATTGGCCATATGTTGATCACTGTTGAGGCTGAGTGATAAGTAAAAAGGGATTCATTATACCATTTTCTCTACTTCTGAATATGTTTAAACATTTTCCATAATAAAAAGATAAAAATAAAATCATTAGTAAAGCTTTCTCTCTACTTTCCAACATCTGTGCTCATGGATGCTTTGTTTCTCCCCCTGCCCATCTACCACGTATATTCATTCATTAAACAAATGCCTACTGATTGTTTAGTACAGCATAAGCCCTGGGCTAGGTGCTGGCAATGGCCTCACCTTCAGGAAGTGTACATTCTAGAGGGGGAGCCCAATAAGGAACTCAGCCTTACCACACTTGATGGTCAATGCTGCGTGAGCAGGACCCACAGGGTGCTAAGGAATGCAGAGAAGGGGCATCTATGCCTTCCCATGTTCCTCATTCCCACCCCTTAATATTCTTTAACAGTATGGCTAATCTCTCCCGATTGTCTACTTTGTTCTTCTAAGGAGAGATTTCCTTTCTCTAAGTGGCCCTGACTTATAAGCCAGAGGCTTCACATTGCCTATTCCATGAATATAAAACACTGGACTCTTCCTCCACTCTGTCCCCCACATGCCTTTGACTTCTGTGGTAACTACCCTGACAGCCCCAAAATCCCATCCTCACCCAGTGCTATCCTACTTACTTCCTGCTCCATAGTCAGTAACAAATGACACCCCACCCCCACCCCCACCATACACATACACCCAGGGCAGTACGAATCCCTTTATTCTACATCTTCACTGCTAACTCACCTGTCCACTGTGTGACTGAATGGAATGAATTGCCACACAGTTTCCACACCAAGAGATCTGTCAGAGGTGTTCAAACTAGAGTGACTCCATCTTGCACAGGGGATGGGTAAAATGAGGCTGTGAGACCTACTGGCTGCATTCCTAGCAGACTAGGCATTCTTAGTCACAGGATATTAACAGTTAAGGGAAGAAGTTAATAATGTTTATTGAACAGACCCATGACTTAACAAATCCAGGAAATAACAGACCCAGGAAATGTCCTGATGTCCTGTCTTATGAACAAAAGCAGTCTTAGTTTAAGAATAAGTTTTGCAATGAGACTCCGTCTCAAAAAGAAAAAAGAGTAAGTTTTGCTTTAAAAATAATATTCTTGTGAAAGTAGTTACACAGAGATTAACAATCCTTTGTCACAAGCCCTTGTAGTAGAGCACATCTCCCCATGACTTTTTGCTTTGTTATCTTATATATAAACAAGCATTGTACCTAAGTAAGGCAGATGTGTTCCTCCTCTCACTCTTAGGAATGCCCTGGTCTCTCTATGGAGTAGTCACCCTTTTATTCCCTTACTTTCTTAATGAACTTGCTTTCACTTTATTCTGTGGACTCGCCTCAAATTCTTGCCTGCTCAAGATCCGAGAACCCTCTCTTGGGGTCTGGACTGGGACCCCCTTTTCAGTAACATATTCTGTGATAAGCCATGAAGGGATGATACTGAAGAGACCCCCACTTAACCAAAGTAAAATTGTCTGCACAGCACCAATTGGCCGACTTTGGATAAGTGGTAGGATACATTTCATCCCAAGTAAAGGACAAAGTTGGGTGAAAGGCCCAGCTCAGAAGGGTTAGCATCCCTCCTGAGACATAAGGGGTTAGAGAATCCTCTCAGTAAGGCCTCTTTTGGTCCAAAATGGATTTGACACTGGGATGTTGACCGCTTTTCTCTTTGGATTAATCTGCCTTGAACTCTTTGCTGACGACTGTGGGTGACAGGATTAGGCATGTACAGGATTGTCGGACACTGGGGAGCTTTCTCTCCCACCAAGGGGGAAATGTGAGAGCTGATGGGCCTGCTGGAGAAGATCTCTTCACAACTGACAAGCAGCTGCCTAGATTTTTGATTCAGTGTTGCTGCACTGGGTGGGTCTTTCCCTGGCCTCCCTGAGCTCCTCGCCTCCCTGTCCCACCACAGGCAATGAATGCTTTTTGCCTTTCCCTTTCCTCTCTCTCTTTCTCTCCTTTCTCTTTACTATCTTTTCTGTCATGCAGGGCAACTGTCCACTTTTCTATGTTGCCCAGAGACCACATGTTGAAACTCCTGGTTAGAGGTCATTCCACCCCACTTGAAGTGGATCAAAGACGACAGGGGTTGACAGGGGCCAACAGGGGAACGTTTGAGCCTTGCCAGGTTGATGCTGGGTGCTGACTGGGGTGACTGGTATCTATGTTTGTCATGTGTATTTTGCTCCGGACAAAATGGAAAATGTTCATTTGTTTCCCCCACACAGCCTGTTGGGTTGAATCTTGCAAAACTGAGAGGCTTTGCCTATGCGTCCAGGAAATGGAAAAAGATGATTTTCTTTTGTAACGTGGCTTGGACCCCACAGCTATGGGGCAACAAGCAAGACTATCAAAGCCACTCAGAGAAAGGTAACTCAGAAATCTATCACACTGGCAAAAAGGTAAGAATTTCCTACCAGTCAGGCTTCTGGTCTGTCTGTGAAAACTGGTTAAATGAATGGTCAAAATCACTTGCATTTTGAGAGCTTTTAGCCTTGGTGTCTAATAACCAGGTAGGACGTATACTTTTAGGGATAGCTAATGGCAGCTATGAGGGAGGAATACTCTGCACTTGGCACACTAGGATCAGAGAAGCATGTTCTTGACCACCTGGAAGGTATGGAAATGTCCCCAGCCCTACTGAGAGATGACTCCCACAGGGGATGGGCTAATTCTCTCTTTTTGGGGATCAAGGATCCAGTATAAAAATGGGACTTTTAATTCTGGAGGATCTGTTTTGACTTCCAACTGTGCCTGCTTATTAGGCCCTAGAAATTGCATGCCTTTCTGGCCCTGTTCCTTGAAGGGCTTCAGCCTGAAGCCAGTAATCCAATTAAGAAACTTAAAACTGGCAAATAAAAAATATTATAACTATTAGATCTTCTTCCATCTGTGTATTTATATGTGTTATGTGTGTGATGTTTGCATATGAAAGAGCTCTGGTTAACTGACTTAAAGAAAAATAAGTGGCTGGGTACAGTGGCTCACACCTGTAATCTCAGCACTTTGGAAGGCTAAGTTGGGCAGATCACCTGAGGCCAGGTGTTCAAGACCAGCTTGGTCAACATGGTGAAACTCCATCTTTACTAAAAATACAAAAGTTAGCCAGGTGTGGTGGCACACGCCTATAGTCCCAGCTACTCAGGAGGCTGAGGCAGGAGAATCACTTGAACTCAAGAGCCGGAAATTGCAGTAAGCTGAGATTGCACCACTGCACTCCAGCCTGGGCAACAGAACAAGACTCTATCTCAAAAAAAATAAAGGGGGGCGCAGGTGTGGTGGCTCATGCCTGTAATCTCAGTACTTTGGGAAGCCAAGGCAGGCGGATCACCTGAGGTCAGGAGTTCAAGACCAACCTGACCAACATGGTGAAACCCCATCTCTACCAAAAATACAAAAATTAGCCATGTGTGGTGGTGTGTGCCTGTAATCCCAGGTGCTTGGGAGGTTGAGGCACGAGAATTGTTTGAACCCGGGAGGTGGAGGTTGCAGTGAGGCAAGACCACGCCATCACACTCCAGCCTTGGAGACAGAGCAGAACTCTGTCAAAAAAAAAAAAAAAGAAAAGAAAAGAAAAGAAAAGAGGGCTGAATAATTATTTTAAGTTAGATAAAATAAAGCTAAACATTTGAGCAAATGGTGGAAGGTTTGTAAAAAATTAATCTTGTAAAAGAAATTCTGTGTGTGAACAAAGTGACTAAAATTAAAAGGATATTGTTTAGTTTTTCCATAAATTGAATATTGGAAAAACGCACAACAGGGTTAGAGCATTGACCTACTCTTCAGCAAAAAATTGTTTAAGTTTTAAAACTTTTATAAGTTTAACATTGGCCCTGTATGTTTACCTATTCATTGGTACAATTTACATGAAGTTTTATATTTACCCATTTTTGCGAAGACATCATGTACACAAAGATATATATTCAGTAGCTGAGAAACAAGTGAAACTTCCGATCTATACTTTCAGGTTTGTTTGATCATAATACTTTGATAAGGATCGTCATCATACCGGTTTTTCGTCTCTTCCAGAAAGAAGTCATCATTTTATCTAAGAGTTTACTCTGGGTTTTACTGCAGAACACAGATTCCCTCAATCGCTTTTTTTCTTGCAAGTGTCTTTTTCCATAATTTTTTCTTATAACCAGCCTTTCTCTTCAACCAAAGGCCAGAATGAAGTCGAAGAAACCTATAGATGACAGCTTTCACAGTCTTTCTCTTACCTTTTTGTGTACAGACGAATGTTAGAGATCTGACTGGCAGCTTCAGGACACTTGGAAGCAAAGCGGCCGCTCTATTAAAGATCACTGCAGGATGCCCACACGTCAGGTTTCTGACAGATGTGGTAAGTCTGGGAGCGGAGGAAACAACTGGTGTCTGAATATGACTAAAACGTCCAGTAGACAATGCAGAAATAAGAGAGGCATTCTTGACACAATTTTAGTAGGCTGAAGATGCCAAAACATTCAGGGGCTATAAGGTTCCTGAAGCTGCTCTCACTACACTGGCAAAGACAAAGGCAGCCATCTTGCCATCAACAAAAAATTTAAAGGATTATAAAAGGTTTATGAGAATCTTACTTTATGGTCAAACTGATTCGGAGTGAGTAGATTTGGTCCATATGATTTTATTAAAAATTGGATTTGACATTAATAGTACATTAACACAAAAGCGAAATTTGGCTTTCTCTTTTGAACAAGATTTTCATGTAATATTAAAATATAAAATATTTTTGTTTGCCTTTTGAACAAAAAAAAAATAGAAAGGAGAGAAAAGAGACATTATTTGGAAAGCTAACTCTTCCCTCTATCAATGGGTAAAAGTTTTTGCCTTTTTTAAATCTTTAAGTTACCATTTTGGCTAAATAAATCAGTGACCTGAGATTCTATTTTATAACATAACGTGTTTTACACCTTTGCTATTTAACAAACTTTCCAAAATCAAATTATAAATTAAGTCTTTCCTGACTTGATAATCCTTTTAGATATGAGGTCCCCTGCAGTTAAATAATGGCATATTTGACTTATTTGACACACTAAAATCATATAGGAAGTATTGTCAAATACAAAATGGCATTGGACGTTCTTTGGGTTATTTATATGTGTCATTGGTATGTGTTCTAAAATTATGCAAAACTACAATAATTCTTGTATAACTTAGTATATATTATCATTAATAGTTACAATTGTTCTCTTAAATTATTGTGTGTCACAAGGGTAGCCAAATTTCCTTGTCAATTGTGTTTCTGACTACAGCTGCCCTAAGACTTTTTGTCATCCACAAGCAATTGTCTTGTTTTGATTCTCTTCAAAAGGCAGTTTATAATCAGCTATAGGACTCTGACAAGTACTCTTATAAAGCAGGACTTTGACAGCTTTGAAATGTATGCCATTAAAATAGAAGAAAACTTCCAAGACTCTTGGAAAACTAATGTATTCATAAATATTGAGAAAAACAGGAATTGCATAGACAACTAATAAAAGACCAAAATAATCTATTTATGACTTTTTGCCTTTCTGTTTTGTTTTTAAGAGTCAAGAAAACTTTTATTTTGAGCTATTTACAGCTTTTAACAATTGAGTATAGTATACTACTGTAAACAAAATTTACAGCACGTTTCGTTCTCTCTACCTGATTTCTCCCAAATTTGGAAACTATTTGTGAGTATTTTTAACTTACAGTGATATAGCTATTTACATAAGTCCAGTTAAGACTTTTTCCTTTGTGACAAGACACAATTGGAGACACTAGTTATTTTACCAAGGCTTTGACTGGAATGACTGACATGCTTTCAAATGTAAACAGACTGCTTTAAGGAATCAAAATTCATTTATAGAGCCAATTAAAGCCCCTAAGAAAACTGACCTCATATCTTGAGCCTTGTACAGGACTCTTGAGCCTTGTACAGAGCTCCTGACCTGTGGTAAGTAAAGAATGTCACTTTCTGACAGGCCCTGAAGCCCCAAATATCTTGGGACCTCCAGAGGAGAGAAACTTACCCAACTCGTATTTGCAGGCACATATAAATCCATGACTGGTCTCAAGGCTTTAAAAAGTCTAATCTAAGATTACATTATAGAACACAGTTCCATCAAAGTCAAAAGACACTATATGGCAAATTATTATTCTTGCTTCACTTTATACAAACAACCAGGCCACATACAATAAGACTAAAATTTATTTTGCAAACAAATCAGTCCTACCATGGTTTGTTTTAATAAAAACAGGGACTGGAGATAGAAAAATTACGTTTCACAAACTATGGTACACCTGTTATTAGACTCTGGTCTCGTCCATTGACTTTGAGTTTTTTCTGCAATTTAGACTGACCCTGCTTATTCCTGTGAACCAACCAGTGATCTCTGGTTGCTGCTCAAAAGAAACAAGCAGCATGAGTAACATAAAAATCTGAATTAATATTCTAATTCTGGACACATAATGAAATCAGCTAGCAACCCCATATCACCTTGGTTCCCACAATTCCCCAGTTCATAGAGAGCTGTCTTATTTCGTTTATTTGAGACAATTTTACTGATTTTGCTTTACAGTTCTAGAATATATTGCTGTGGTACTCTTTGTCTATAATTTGGAAGAAGCTTACTCAATGTTTTCTTAAAGACTTATTATCTTCCAGGTATCATCTTTCATCAGGACTCAGAGTTTTGAATGACCTTCACCATACTCTGACTAAACTCCTCCCAACTCTAAATACAAGAGACCCTAAATATTGTTAGGTAGGAGCATCATAGCCCCTGTTCAGCCTGAAGAAGCTACAGAAGACAAATTTCTATCCCTCTGCAACCTTTAGGATTAAGGCTCCCCTTATAAATGGGAGGCGAGAAATGTGCCAGAGGCATTCAAACCAGAGTGACTCCATCTTGAATTAGGGCTGGGTAAAATGAGGCTGAGACCTACTGTGCTGCATTCCCAGGAGGCTAGACTTTTTAGTCATAGGATATTTACAGTTAAGGGAAGAAGTTAGTAATGTTTACTGAATAGACCCAGGACTTAACAAACCCAGGAAATAACAGACCCAGGAAATGTCCTGATGTCCCAATATCTTATGAACAAAAGCATTCTTAGTTTAAGAATAAGTTTTGCAGTCAGGCACGGTGGCTCATGCCTGTAATCCTAACACTTTGGGAGATCAAGGAGGGTGGATCACCTGAGGTCAGGAGTTTGAGGTCAACATGGTGAAACCCCGTTTCTACTAAAAATATAAAAATTAGCCAGGCGTAATAATGCACATGCCTGTAGGCCCAGCTGCTCAGGAGGCTGAGGCAGGAGAACCGCTTCAACCTAGGAGGCAGAGGATGCAGTGAGCTGAGATCGTGCCATTGCACTCTAGCCTGGGCAACAGAGTGGGACTCCATCTCAAAAAATAATAATAATAATAATAATAATAATAATAATAATAATAATAATAATAATAATATTTTGCTTTAAAGATAATATAGATTCTTTCCAAAGTAGTTACACAAAGATTAACAATACTTTGTCACAAACCCTTGTAGTAAAGTACATCTCCCCATGACTTTTTCCTTTGTTATATAGAAATAAGCACTGTACCTAAGGCAGATGTGTTTCTCCTCTTGCTTTTGAGAATGCCCTAGTCTCTCTATGGAATAGCCACCCTTTAATTCCTTTACATTCTTAAAGTATTTGTTTTCACTTTACTCTGTGGACTCACCTCGAATTCCTTCTTGCACAAGATCCAAGAACCCTCTCTTGAGGTCTGGTTTGGGACCCCTTTCTGGTAACAGATCCACTGGTGTAATCAGAATGAATGGGATGCCAAAAAGGCAGAGGAAAACTGTCAAGATGAAATTAAGCCACTGCAGTAATGGACCATAACAAGAGAATAAACATTTTACCGTTTAACACTAAAAACAGCATAAACTAATAGGTATTAACATAAGTAAGGCAAAAGATCTATGTCAATCTTTGAAATTGTTAAAACATTGTAGTGACAAAAAATTTTTAAGGTTCGTTTGTTTATTCACGTTGGTTGTTTTGTTGTTGTTGTCATGTTGCTGTTACTATATTTTTGCCTGACCTATAGCATCACACTAAACACTTTAGACAGAAGTGTTTAAAACAGAAAGCTCTGCAAAATCACCTGATTGGGCTCTGAGGGGCACTGCTGAGGTACCATCATCTCCCCATAAGGGCAATTCCAACGTTTAAGGTTATTTGCTAAAGGAATGCACTGGCAAAGAAGTGGCAGTTTCACATTTGATACATACATTTTGTGATGACAACATCTGAGGGTAAATCCCCAAAGTGGGCCACAATAATTTTTGGCTAAATCAAGCCCAGCTCTCTCTAATGCATAGACTGAGATCTTGAGTAAATCACTTGGGTAAATCACTTAAACTTTCTGGGTCATGGCTTTTTTATCTGAGAAATTAAGATTCTGGGCTTGATGGCTAAAGACCTTCCAGCTTCAACATTATAGGTTGATCATTATATATATCATATATGATTAAGAGCAACCTTTCCACATGTATTGGGGTGTTAGCAGGAATTCAAGTGACAATGGAGGGCATTTCCACCCTAAGAAAGCAAAGCTCTAGTAACACTCTTATGTTCTCACTCCTCAATGTTTATTAAGCCCGGCTAAGTGTTCTTCTTAGGATCAGCCACTTAGTAAGCAGCTTAGCAATCTTACTTAGTAATTCACAGGGGGGGGACAGGAATGTATGCAAAATATAGGAGTTCCAAGGCAGTAAGATAAGTACCAATGATACAGAGTTCTACTAGCACCTCAGTATTCACTTACCCAGTAGCATACATGACTTACTGCTAAAAAAAAAAAAAAAAGTCCTATTTTTATAGCTCCATCAAAAAAACAGAGACTTCAGCCACGCACAGTGGCTCAGGCCTCTAATCCTATCACTTTGGAAGGCTGAGGCAAGAGGATCACTTGAGCCCAGCAGTTCAAGAACAACTTGGACAACATGGTGAGACCCTATTTCTATAAAAAGAAAAAAAAAAAAAAACAAGCAGGAACCACCTCTATGCACATGGTAATAACACCTTCCATTGTATAGCATTTTAGCATTTTATTTTTACCAAGGATTTAGATATATATGTTATTAAATATAATTTTTTATTTGGATGAGTAAAAGTATATATTAATAGTACTTTATAATTTAGAAACTACTTTCACCATTTAGATAAGGTAGCCATTAGTATTCCCTGAATGTAATTAAACAATTATAGCTCTATCAGGGCTGTTTGTATCTACTAATCTACCAAATAAGAATTTCAGAAAAGATAAAGAATAAGGTAAGATTTTCTTTCTCTGGTTGCAGAACTCTGTGAATTTAACTAACATCATTGAATGCTACACCTACAATGGCTGAATTTTATGGTGTATAAGTTATACTTCCATAAAGCCCTAACAAAATAAAATAAAAATAAGAACAGAACAGAAGATGAGAACATTAGTGAATTGAAACATATGTCATTAGAAAATTTCCAAACTAAAGAGGAAAAAATACAATGGAAAATAGGAAAAAGAGTTTAGGAGTCAAATAGAACAGGGTGAAAGATCTAAAGGATATAAAATTGTACTTCTAGGAGGGGAGGAAAGTGATCAGACCAGAAGAAATACTATTTGATGAGAAAGCTGCTAAGAATATTCTAAAACTGGCCAGGGGTGGTGGCTCACACCTGTAATCCCAGCACTCTGGTAGGCTGAGGCAGGTGGATCAGTTGAGGTCAGGAGTTTGAGATCAGCCTGGCCAAAATGGTAAAATCTTATCTCTACTGAAAATAAAAAAAATCAGCCAGGTGTGGTGGCACATGTAGTCACTCCCAGCTACTCAGAAGGCTGAGGCAGGAGGATTACCTGAGCCCAGGAGGGAGAGGTTGCAGTGAGCTGAGATCACACCACTTCACTCCAGCCTGGGCCACAGAGCAAGATTTTGTCTCAAAAAAAAATTTTGTAATTAAAGAATATTCTAAAACTGATTCAAGAATCTCTATGATCCTCAAGCAAGATAAATAGTAAAGAAAAAGTGCCTCAGCACATCATAATAGAACTCCTCAATACCAAAGACAAAGAAAATAATTTTCACACACAGAGGAAAAAGGCACATCACCTCTAAAGGACCAAAGTGAGACTGACAGCTGATTTCTCAACAAAAATAATGGAAAACAGAGAACAATGAAATTACATCTTTAAAGTGCTGAAAGAAACTGTCAATCTAGAATTCCACATGCAGGAAAAATATGCTTCAAAAATTAAGACAAAACACTTTCAAACAGGTAAAAATAGAAATACTAAAGGGAGTTCTTCCAGCAACAAGAAAATAATCCCAAAGGGAAACACAGACTTACATGAAGGAATGAAAATAAATGATAAATATAGATAAATACTGTATAAAACAGCAATAATAATGTATCAGATTATTTTATTCATGTGTGGAATTAAAATGATACAACCATTCCAAAAAGAGCAAGGGGTTTATAGAGTCAAAGTATTCTAATAACACTACATCATCACGGAAGGATTAAAATACTAATTTAAAGTATATTCATAAATGAAAACAGATGCTATAATCTCTAGGATAACAGTCAAAAGAGTAAAACACAATGTGTAACTATCAAGAAAAGAGAGAAGAAAACTGAATTAAAATTGCTTTATTAATTTTTTTAAAAGCAAGAAAGAAGAAAAGAAGAACAAAGAACAGATAGGACAGTTAGAAAACAACTAGTACAATGGGAAGTTTAAACCCAATTATATTATCAAGCACTTTACATGTAAATGAACTATTAGCTGCTCCAAAGATTGTCAGGTGAGATAAGTAAACAAAAGCCAGCTATATGCGGCTTATAAAACAAACAACTAAAAATAGAGTAAGGAAATTTAAAGTATATAAAAAGATATACCATGGAAACACTAACCAACTAACAAAGGAGAGTTGGTATAGACTACTATAAGACCTGTAAACAGTAAGTCAAGAACCATTGTGAGAGGTACAGAGAGGAAAGGGATACAATACACCAAGGAATTAAAACAATTATATTAAAATAACCTATAATTGTTGTATTTGTATGTATTTAATAACATATCCTCAAAATATATATTTAAAAACTGACAGAATGAAAAGTAGGAAAATTCATCATCACAGTAAGAGATTTTGCTTATCTATTCCAATAACTGACAGAATAAGCAGACTGAAAGACTGCAGATAGAAACTTTGATCAATACAATTAATGAATTTGACCCAATCTATGTGCACCAAATTCTGCAACTACAACTACAGAATATATTGTGTAGTCTATTCAAGTGCATGTCTATCACTCAGCAAAAATGATCATATCCAGGCCATAAGAATAGTCTCAAAAATATCAAAAGAGTAAAATGTTAATAGCATGTTATTTGACAATAGCTGGATTAAGCTAGAAATCAACAAGATTTTTAGAATATCCTAAACCACTGGAAATTAAGCAATAAATGTCTAATAACTTGTGGTCAAAGAAAAAAACACATGGCTATTTTTAATATTTTGAGCAGGAAAAATATGACAGAATTTAAGAGGATACTATTAAAGCCATGCTTAAGGAAAATGCAGAGCTTTGAATGCATATGTTAGAAAAGTTGAAAATCAATAATCTAAGTATCATTTTCACAAAGTTAGAAAAAACAGAAAACCCAAAGCCAAAAATATTAGGAAAGTACTAATTATGAACAGAAATTAATAAATTAGAAAATAAGCATACAATAGCAAAAAAAAAAAAAGTCAAAATAAGTTCACTGATAAAATAATAAATTTGATAAACCCCAGGCAAGGGGAAGAAAGGCACAGATCGTAAATATCAAGAATGCAAAGGGAGGCACTATTCAGATACTTACACCACTCTCTCTCCTAAACAGACAAATTCTTAAACAAAATATCACTAAACTGAGTCCAACAAAACACTAAAATAATAGCACATCAGTTGGATTTTTGATAGAAACGCAAAACTTCTAACATTTTTTAAAATGTGATTACCATATTGACAAAATAAAGGAGAAACAAATCATATGATCATCTCAATAAATGCAGAAAATCATTTGCTAAAACTCAACACATGTTCATGATTAAAATAACCATTAATTAGAAATGAGAATTTTCTTAATCGATAAAAAGGTTTCAACACTTCTAAGCAAGAGCCATATTTTAAATATTGAATGCTTTCCCCCTGAAGTTGGGAATAAGACAAAGTACATGCTATCACCATTTCTATTCAAAATTATAATTGAGGTCCTAGATAGAGCAATGAGGCAATAAAAAAAGTGAAAGAGATAAGAATCAGACAAGAAAGAAACAAAGCTCTTTATCCATCACATACAGTGATTAAGCACATAGAAAATCCAAATCATTCTACAAATAAGTTATTAAGATTAAGAAGTGAATACAGCAAAATCCCTGGAATCAAGGTCAAGATACAAAAATGTATTTATATACACAAGAAACAAAAAATTACAAGGTGAAATTTTAAAAGATGGCATTTGCAATAACAATAAAAAGAACAAATCTAATGAATAGAAGTACAAGAATACTACAGAGAGAACTTCCAAACATTACTTAGAGAAATTAAAGACAACAAATGGAGAGCTATATTGTGTTCATTGATTAGAAGACTCAATATTATAAAAATGTCAACTCTCCCAAATTGATCTACAGAGTCAATGCAATTCTGATAAAAATCTATCAGGTTGTTTGTAGAAACTGACAGGATGATCCTAAAATCTGTATGTAAATGCCAAACACTAAAAATGGGCTAAAAGAAAATCAAGACAAAAAAACAAAACTGAAGAACTTATACTACCTGGTATCAGGATTACATCAATGTAAGATGCTTTTTTGTTTTTGTTTTTGTTTTTTTGAGATGCAGTCTCGCTCTTGTCGCCCAGGCTGGAGTGCAGTGATGCAATCTTGGCTCACTATAACCTCTGCCTTCTGGGTTCAAGCAATTCACATGCCTCAGCCACCCAAGTAGCTGGGATTACAGGTGTGAACCACCACGCCTGGCTAATTTTTGTATTTTTAGTAGAGACGGGGTTTCGCCACGTTGGCCAGGCTGGTCTCAAACTCCTGACCTCAAGTGATCCACCCACCGTGGCCTCCCAAAGTCCTGGGATTATGTAAGATACTTTATTAGACAAATACATCATAAGGACAAAATACAGAATCCAGACAGAGATGCATAAGCATATGATTACTTATTTTTATGAAAAGGATGCCACTGCAATTTAATGGAGAAGGGATAATCTTTTCAATAAATAATGCTGGGTCAACAAGATATTTACATAGATAAAAATCATTTTGACCCTTACCTCACACCATACACAAAAATCAATTCAAAGGTGTTATAAATCTAAATGTGAAAAGTAAAACAATAAAACTTCTTGGTAGCATAGGAGAATATCTTCATGATCTTGGAGCACGCAAAAAATTCTTAAAGAAGACACAAAAAGCACTAACATTAAAAGAAGATATATAAATGAGTTCATTAAAATTAAACACTTCTGATTGAAAAATTATAAGAGTTAAAAGCAAGCTATAGTGTGGAAGAATTCCACAACAAATATATCGCACAAAGGACTTCTATCTAGAAAATATAAAGAACTCCATAAAAATCAGTAAGAAAAAGATAATCTTGGCCGGGCGCGGTGGCTCAAGCCTGTAATCCCAGCACTTTGGGAGGCCGAGACGGGCGGATCACGAGGTCAGGAGATCGAGACCATCCTGGCTAACATGGTGAAACCCTGTCTCTACTAAAAACTACAAAAAACTAGCCGGGCGAGGTGGCAGGCGCCTGTAGTCCCAGCTACTCGGGAGGCTGAGGCAGGAGAATGGCGTGAGCCCGGGAGGCGGAGCTTGCAGTGAGCTGAGATCCACTGGCAATACAACTATGAGCAAGAATGAGAAACAACTAGAACTTTCATACACTGATGTTGAGAATGTCACTGATATAACCACCTGGAGAACTGTGTGGCAAATGCTTGATAGCAGTATCACAGCTAAATCATACATATAACCCATGACCTTTCTACTTCTACAGAGATGCACAACAGAAATGGTCACATACACATGTATAAGAATGTCTATAGCAGCACTATTTGTAATAGCTGAAAACGGGAACATCCCAAATGTCTATGAACAGCACAATTTTAAAAAGAGTGCTACAGGCAACAATGAAATACTACACCAAAATGAGAGAGACAAAAAACAAACTATTACTACATCCAGCAGCAAGGATGAATATCCCAAATAGTTGGTGAAAGCTATCAAACACACACACATAAAGTACACACTGCCTGATTCCATTTGTATAAAGTTCTAAAACGGGCAAAACTAATCAACAGTGTTAGAATTCAGACTATGGGTCACCTTTGGGGGCAGGTAATAACTGAAAAAAAGGCAAAGGAAGGATTTGGGGGTGATAGTAATCTTCTATTTTTTGATGTGAGTAGTAGTTACACAGGGGACTCACTTGAAAATGCATGAAAGCTGTATATCCTTATGATTCGTGCACTTTCCTATATGTATGTTAACCTTCAATAACAAGTGTACCTAAAAATAAAAGTAATGCTTCCTATGTCTATACAGGGTACACACAACACAAAATAGGTAATGTGATTGTGAAAAGTCTACATGTAACACCATGAGAGATTTTCTAAAACTCAAATCTGATCATTTACTCCCCTGCTTAAAATATTTTACCATCTTCCTCATCTGGCCTCTGTCTACCTCACCAGCCACATCTCTTACTCCTTTCTCCTCCCCAACCTCACTCCATCCCCTCCCCAATTCTTTTTACTCTCCAAAAGAAGCCACATTATCTCAAATGGATTCTAAGCTTTTACAATGCCCAGTTCCCTCTTTATAGCTCTTTTACCCACTCTTACCACCCTAAACTTTCCCATATTTGCCTGCTTTCCTGGGTCATCCTTCATCCAGTATAGACATCAATTATTCCCAAATCCCAAATCTTGCTTGGATGCCTCTCCTACAGATCCCACAGGCATCATATATATGCCCTATCATGATACACACTTGTGTAATGACCAGACACTTACCTGTAATTTCTTCTGTTCACATCAGCAGGGTAGGGCTATACTTGATTTGTTCATCTGAGTCATTAGTGCCTAGCACAGTGTTACTTAAGAAATTTCCTACTCTACAATGTGAGATTTTTACAAGAGCTGTCTAAATTTTCCCCTTTTAAAACTGTCTGTGAAAGAAAAATTTATATTTATAGACCAACCACGACCATTTAAATTTACTGCAGATCAAAGAATAACTGAATCTCAATAGAGATATTATCCTGAGTTCTAAAATGCTTTAAACTTCTCCTAATTATGTGTCCAGTTGTCTACATAAAGCTGTTTAAGGATTTCTGACTCTTCCATCATTGTCTATAAAGACAGGGAAAAGCAAAACATTAAATTTTTCATGATGCTAGTTCCTTACTGATATGGTTTGGCTCTGTGTCCCCACCCAAATCTCACGTTGAATTTTAATTCCCAAAGTTGCAGGTGGGGCCTGGTGGTAGGTGATTAGATAAAGGGGCGGTTTCTAATGGTTTAGCACCATACCCATAGTGCTGTCTCGTGACAGAGTTCTCAGGAGATCTGGTTCTTTGAAAGTGTGTGGCACCTCTCCCATCTCTCTTCCTCCTTCCTGCTCTGGCCATGTAAAATGTGCCTCCTTTCCCTTCGCCTGGTGCCATGATTGTTAAGTTTCCTGAGGCTTCCCCAGCCGTGCTTCCTGCACAGCCTGCAGAACTGTGAGTCAATTAAATCTCTTTTCTTCATAAATTACCCACTCGCAAGTAGTACCTTATAACAATGTGAGAATGAACTAATACACTCACCCACCAAAACTGTATCAACAGCATAGGGCATTTCTAGTACCCCATTATGATAAGTGATGTCTATCTCAAATGAATCATAGCAAGATGTCTTATTTTTAAACATCTTTTGTATATATTCAACGTAAGATACAATGCTGAGTAAATTTTCTATCCATACATTATCATGATTAAGAGATCATAACAATTTCAACAGTTTCAGTGACATCATATGGTTATAACTAATGTGCTATCTTTTTGGATCATCAAATGTTCTGATTTCCTGTGAAAATATCTTCTACTTGTTAATATGTGGTTTGTAAGTCATTTCACTGTCCGAATCAGAGTGAAAGACTTCCAACTCTAATCTGAATATCTGAATAAAGGCCTTGATATTCTGACTTTAGGAATACTTTCCTGCTAGCTACAGTAATCTATTTGGTCATGATACATACACATATCTTCTATGTGTGAAATATGGAAAATGCTGAATTGACAGTTAAGTCAACATACAGGGACTACATCTGGGAATACTACACTGGGATTACAACTTTAGGCAAAAAAAAAAAAAAAGACATTGTTTCTGCCCTGTTGGAGCTTACAGTCTACTGAGGATGGTATCAATCTATCACATAAATAAATGTAAAATTAAAATTGTGGTAAATATACCATCTCTCACCTGGACTATCGAAATTGGCTCCTAACAAGTCTCCCTGGTACCAATCTTGTCCCCTTATATCTTCCATGTAGATTTGTTCTCTACATGGAATAATATTTCTAAAATGTTAACCAAATTACTCCCATCTTTCCCAGACCACCTCTACAAAAAGTCCTCCAATGGCTTCCTATTCCACATAGAATAAAACTCAAGTCCTTACCACAAATAACAAAGTCTGGAGCAATGTGGCCACCCCTTTTCTTTCTAACCTCATTTCATATGACTCTCCTGCCTTCTCTGCCTCAGGGCCTTTGCACTGATTCTGTCTGAAATGCTCTGCTCTTGAGCAAATCTTCTCTTGTCACTCAAATCCCTATGTAAATGTTACCTTACCTTTTAATCTAAGGTACTCATCCACTCATTTGCATTATTTTAATTATCTCAATTTTATTTATCTCTGCTAATATTCTTGTTTATTTGGATTTTGTTTGTCCAGGATAGAAGAATAACAAACAGACTAGAAAAAAGGAGTGGGGCTGCCGGCCAGCACTGAGAGCTCATGCTTGGATCATAGTTCAGTCTTCATAATCCTATCTAAATGGCAAACTACCTATGACGAAACAGAGATGGCATAAGCCTACCCCACTGCACCACCTTTGGAAATACAACTGTTGTAAACAAATCAAAAAAACATTGTTGGATAAGTCACTCAGAAAAACAGGCGAAAGTATAGAATATTTGGATCTAATGAAATCACATTAAAATGCCTTTCAAACCAAGAGATGTCATTAAAACGACTAACATAACTGTGAGCAAGGGAAATGAAGAATCCAACAGAACGAAAGACGATATCTCAAACGTTGGTGGGCAAAGCGTAAAGCTGATATAGACAGACAGGCTTGGCCCTCCTGTACAGTCATCGTAACAACAAGGGACTCCATAACAATAAGAGACAGGGTGAGGAGTGACTCTGGATCAAGTCTAGGACTACACTATTCAACATGGCAGCCACTCGTCACGTTTGGCTACTGAGCACTTGAAATGTGGCTGGTGCAACTAAGAAGCTGAAATCTACATCGTATTTAATTTCTATTAATTTAAATTTAGAAACTGAACCAATGTAAAATATTTTTCCGGCAAATACAACATTACTCTTTTGGTAAGACCACATTTCTTTTCTTTCTTTTTTTTTTTTTTTTTTCCTTTTTTTTTGAGACAGAGTCTCCTCCTGTTGCCCAGGCTGGAGTGCAGTGGTGCAATCTTGGCTCACTGCGACCTCCGCCTCCCAGATTCAAGCGATTCTCCTGCCTTGGTTTCCTGAGTAGCTGGGACTACAGGCACGCGCCACCAGGTCTAGCTAATTTTTGTATTTTTAGTGGAGACGGGGTTTCACCATGTTGGCCAGGCTGGTCTCAAACTCCCAATCTCAGGTGATCTGTCCACCTCAGCCTTCCAAAGTGCTAGGATTACAGGAGTGAGCCACCATGCCCGGCCTCACTTTAACTGCTGAAAATTTACCATCCAAATTGAGATGTTAGAAATTCTAAGTATAAAATGCACACCAGATTCCAAATTGTTTGTGCAAAATGAAAATGTTTAATATCTCATTAATAATTTTTTTATTGATTACATGTTGAAATTATGGTAATTTTTATATATTAGGTTAAATAAAATCTACTACTAAAAATAATTACTTTTTACTTTTTCTTTTTTTTTTTAAGGGGCAGAGTCTCACTCCATACTGGAGTGCAGTGGAATAATCATGGCTCATGGAAACCTGAACTCCTGAGCTCAAGCAATCCTCCTGCCTCATCCTATCTTGGCCTTCGGAGCAGCTGGGACTACACATGCGTACCACCGTGCCCAGCTAATTTTAGCACTTTTTGTAGAGGTGGGATCTCACTATGTTGCCCAAGCTGGTCTTGAACTCCTGGCCTCAAGTGATCGTCCTGCTTCGGCCTCCAGGTGTGAGTCACGCACCTGGCCAAATCTTACTGTTCAATATCACTACCCATAACTTAGAAGTACATATTGGACAGCACTGGTCTAAGGGTTAAAAAACCAACACTATCTGAAAAGAAGGGTTTGGAGTCTCCTATTGTTACGATGACTACACAGGAGAGCCAAGCCTGTCCATCTATGTCATAGGAAGAATTCTCCAGAATGTGTGCCATCCAGTTGCAGCATTCAAGCATTAAATGTGTGATCAATAAGCAACCATATTTTAATTAAAAAATGGTCAGACAGCAATTTCAAATCAATATGGGATGGTAAGATAACTAAAGTTCACCTAGAATGGCACCTTCAGTTTATCTGAGATTATAAACTTCCTTCTAGCGGGTAACTAACTCCCATCTAGAGAAGGTTTAGAATTAAATATAGAGATGAGGAAAATCAGACTTGTATTATTACTTTTTAGAAAAGTTTAGAAATATGTCTTATATTAATTGGAACAGCCTGTGCACAATTTAAAAGAATCTGACATCAAACTGACAGATGAGCCTTGTGATTCTAGTTCAAAATGTGTAATAGATTTTAGATAAGATTTATTTTGATTGAAATGTTTAGGAGTATTTGACTATGTCTATACAATATTAATTTTGTAAGTGACAAAATATTCAAAGGAACTTCACCTAAGTATTTGGTAAGGTTTTACTTACTTGAGTCATAAATTTGCCCAATAAGCATATGATTTATCTAAACAGAACAATCAATAATTAAAGTAACACGTGCAATTTAAAATATTTAAGGTTTGAAATTTAACTAAGTTCATAAATGAGGCTGATAATTTAAGAAATCCAATCTATTCAATTTGAATTAAAGTTTAGTCAAAGAAAAAGTGAAGATGATTGCTCATATTTACCAGATATATAAACAGAGTATTAAGATATGCAAGTTGAACTTAAAGGCCTAAAGAAAATTAGATTTTTGTTTCTACCTGAAATAAATTAAATATTAATTTTCCTTTCTCCACACAAAACTTACCCTTAATAACTAATAATTAAGTACATTAGAAATGTTAATTTATTTAATCCTCACAATCACCAAGTGAAGTAATATTATTGTCTCCACTTTAAAGGTAATTGTCTTAGTCTGTTCAGATTGCTATAACAAAATACCATATGCTGAATGGCTTATAAACAACAGAAATTTCTTTATTACTGTTCTGGGAACTGGAAAGTACAGGATTAAGGTGCTGGCAGATTAGGTATCTGATAAAAGACCACTTATTGGTTTACAGATGGTGCCTTCTCACTATGTTCTCACATGGCAGAAGGGGCCAATGACCTCTCTGGGGTCTCTTTTATAAGGGCACTAACACTATTTGTGAGGGCTCCACCCTCATGGCCTAATCACCTCCCAAAGGCCCTACCTCCTAATATGATCACCTTGGGGGTTAGAATTTCAACATGTGAATTTGGAGGGGACATAAGAATGCTGTCCATTGCAGTAATGAAATGAAGGCACAGAGAGATTAAGCAGCTACCTCAAGATCATATCACTAAAAGGTGGCGGAGCCAGTATTCAAATCCAGGCTGTCTGGCTTCTCATATTGGCATTGAACATTAAAAAACAGAAAAAAGGTCATAGTGATCTAAATAATTAGATGATCATAAAAGTGGTTTTATTCCATACTATTAAGATTCTAAATCTCTTACTCCTTTTTTCCCCCCCAGGAGTTATCAAGAAAAGTATGCACCAGGAATTCCAGGAAAACCCCATGCCGTGCAGGGGAATGACCCAAATGAAAACATCTTCCCAAACTTCTAACTTCATCCCTTATACCACACTCCAGACCTTCAGCATCCTAAAACAAGGAAATCTCCCCCTGTAACAAAGAGCATGTTGCTCTGACCTCCAGAGAATTTAGCCTGCGGTATATGACATTTATTGAGTTACTTTTCATTTCATTTCATCCTATACCACTCAGGTAGCACTTGTCCTTATTCATTTCCAATCCAGAACACAGTATAAAACAAAACACAAATTCAGGAGACAGAAAATAACTCCATTTAATTTTTTTGGGTTTTTTTTTCCCAAAATTAGACTTGAGGATAGGGGCTCTCTCCCTCCTTCTACTCCAAAAGCCCATCTGAGGTCTGCAGCAATAATTGTAAACAACGATGTCTTTTTCTTGGCTACCTCCAGAGAACTACCTCCTCCTTCTCAGCCATCCATACCTGCCACTCTGAATTTGCTCTACCAGGCAGTCCTCAACTGCCACTCTTTCCAAAGTAACATAATCCCAAAAGCATCTTCACTGCAGCAGGAAGGCATTCTTTGTCTGCTGGTAATTAACAAAGCAATCATAGTCAAATTCAGATTGTGGTTTATCCACACAAATTATGTTTTTAAATCTACCAACTCTGTACAATCTTGGATAAGCTATTTATTAGCCTTTTATAGATGAGGAAACAAGAATTATGGTGATGATCAAAAGAGACAGCTTATGTGGAATACTTAATAGCGTACCTGGCACCAAGTAAATGCTTAATAAATAGTAGTTATTACAATATTTACTATTAAATGAACCTACAGAACTATGTTTACTCACTTGCTTTTATGAACAGCTGTCTCTTATTTAGTACTACTTTTCACATAGCTTAAATAAGGCTCCTGAAATTAAAATGCTTACTCATTCTTCTATGGAGACAGTAAGAACATGTGTTATTTCAGAGGAGGGACATGCACAGAGTTCCACTGGGAGAGAGTGAGAAGGCAGTATCACTTAGTCCTTAGCACATGTAAGAGGTAGCCTAGGGAAGAGCAGGTGAGCCCAGATTGAGGATAACCCCGTGAGGCAATGCAAATGGATCAACATTTCCAAGATAGATTTACATGTAGATAGCACGGCCAATACCACAGAAAATATGTAGTCACCCCTCAATATCTGCAGGGGGGTGGGCTTCAGGACCCCCAAGGATACCAAAATCTGAGGATGCTCAAGTCCCTGGTATAACATGGCACAGTATTTGCAAGTAACCTATGTACATCCTGCCATGTACTTTAAATCATCTGTAGATTACTTATAATACCTAATACAATGTAAATATCATGTAAAAAGTTCCTAGACTGGGTTTCTTATTTGTATTATTTTTTATCATTGTATTGTTGTTTTTTTCCAAATATTTCCAATCCATAATTGATAGAATCTGCAGATATGCAAGGCTGACCATATTCTTTAAATATATGAATACAAACAATAAATTAAAGAACAACCACCTTTGGAAAACATCTTTTTCATAAATTATTCTAGTTTCTATGTACAGAAAAAAATACTGGTACATGTCACAAAGTGCTATGAAGAAATGCTTCTTGTTTTATGACTTTAGGTGTTGTTGATTTTTAGCAAAAAGAGAAAATAAGATGGGGGGGGAAAGCCCAAGCATAATAATTAGTGTCATTATTTCTACACTTAGTAGATATCAGTAAATAGAAAATAAAGCTTGCTGCATTCCTTGACATAAAGCCAGGATTCTGGTATATTTTGTGTACCTTTGGGTTAACATAACAGAAAGAGATCATATCAGTTTCCTCATTCATAAAATAGGGATAATAGTACCTACTTCAAAGGGTTGTTGTGAGGATTAAATGAGTTGATATTTCTGAAGTACTTGGAAAAGTGGCCCATAGGGAAGAATTCATAAGGGTTTGATTGACAGAGAAGAGCTGGAAGTCAAAATTACTGCAATCAGACTAAACAAGGTCTCAGGAAACCAATATACAGGAAGAAAAAAAGGCCAAAGAAGACCACACAGAAACCTTTTATTGAAGATTTAAAATTCAAGAGTTTGAGTAAACAACAATTCTTCAGTATAACTATGCCTGACACATCACATGGTGATCAACTTACGTAAAACACCATGTCTGCCTTGAATGACCATAGCTATAGAAGAGGGAAGATGGTTCACAATAGACTGCTCGGAAACACAACTTCTCACTCAAATACATCAAATATGTTAGCCAAACACACAGTTTTATTTTATAGTTCCATTGCCATCTTGATTATCTAAATCATGCACCTGACCAATTAGATAACATTATTCATGTGGAAACATTTTATTATTCGGCCTTAATTTGTGGTTTACAATATTTCAAGTGCACTTAAATCACAATTTGAGAGAGTCATGTTTTAGTTAATTGGGAGGAAAAACGGAGGCAAGTGACCAGGACCAGCACCAGCATCTCTTTTGTAGGACTGGCCAGCCTTTAGAAATGGTCACTAGGTAAAGACCTCAGGTAATTTGCTTTAGAGTCTGGACCATAAAGTGTTAAAGAGATTATTAGAGCCATCACTGTCTCCCAGCTTCCAACCCCAGACTCCCTGACCCTACCCTCCCAACCACCACCACTGCACCCCCACCCCTGCACCACTTTTGGCCACTACACCCGCAGACTCTCAGTATGTACTGATCTCTTTAACACCTTTTAACTCACTGCTGCCTCCACCTCCTAGTTCTTTGGTTTTCACTTCAAACGACTACAAGATAAAGAAGCAAAGATCAAGTTCAAAATATGTATGGAAATAAGCAATCACCTAACAGGATCCCAAATTCCACTATCCAACATACAATGTCTATAAATAGTCAAAACGCAAAATATAAAGATTATAATGTGTTTTTTTATGCACACTACTTTCTGATCAAATTACAAATTAACCAAATCATCGTTAAAATAAACTCTGGAAATACAAAACGTTTTTTAAAAACATTACAAAATTAACGACTTCTGAAAAAAGGAAGGCTGAAAACAAGACCAAAGGAGAATATTTGGGTATCATACATAAAGAATTACATATAAAATAAATAATCCTAATAGTTGAAAAACAAGTAAGTCCCCAAATATAAGAGGTCAGTTGACTTTCATCAAGCAACACAGAATATATAGAAGGAAACATTTGATAAACATTTGATGACTGATGTCCAAAACCATACTATATAACTGCTACAAACAACTGGCACATAAGGAAAACAATCGTTTACCTTGAACTATGTTTATATCATTTAAATTATGTACAATACTGTATAAAAGTATATATTTTCCCCAAGCACTTGTGGCTTACCAAACAGCTTAAGACATCTCCATTTGAACTGAAAACATGAACAATGAAACACATGCCCACAAGTTTTTCAGCTTCTATCAATCACTATTAAGAATCCATGTTACTAAACACCACATCCTATCACCATGACCATGTGTCTCCTGTGCCTTTTCTCAGTACAGTAGTTCTGATCAATACCCACTGTGCACAATATCTTATATTTATAGCATTTTGTCTTGAGGTCTCAGGGTCACATTATTCTCCCTAGCCACAAATCTAAACCTAAGTGTTTGGGTAATGAAGAAATCATTTAAAAACTACCATCTTTCACAAATGTGCTTTTATAAATGCTACGACACATTGCACTACATGCTAAATTACCAACCAGTAATCATGTTATCACAGTGCAACTAGAAATTGCAAGAGAATGTTGACCCAGAAACAGCTAATAAAGGCTTCAGTGGTTTTAGGCTGCCCATGCAGGCTTGCGTGGTTACAAACAACTGACTTTCAATGGCACAAATATAATGTTAATCCTAACTTACACAGGAACATTTGTGGCTCATTTTTTTTTTCTTTGGATATGCTTCATAAACTAAATTACAGAATTCTTTCAGGTAGAATACAGCTATGGTGACGATTATCAAGCCATATTTTACAGCTTATACCAAAACTCAGGGCCAGTTTTACTTCATAAAATTAAAACTCGGAAGCTAGAAATGCAGGAAGAGACTCCTAGTCCTGTGAATCAGCAAGAGTGATGACTAGTATTTTACACCTGGGGATATGCAGTGCTGTTGCCTGCTTCCACCAGGTGGCTAAACCATGGACAGAAAGCACACTTTCTGTTTGCATTTTCTAAGGACATATTGCAGATATCATAGTATTTTTTGTTTCATTATCCGGTTATGCACATACCTCAGAACACTAGTAACACATATAATCATGCCAGATTATCGTCCACTGCATTGACACAAGCTTCATTTCATGCTTCAGAGCTCTTATAACCACAACCAAGCAGTGCATGCAATACATGATTGTTGATTTCTGTATACTGACTTTATATTTTGGCAGAAAATGATGCAGCTTTGAAGAAGCCAAACTATATTGAATGTTGTGCTTGCATGAGCTAGCAGGAAAGGCAAAGCACCAGTTCTTACTCTGCTAAATTCACCATGGATATCTCCATTCTTCGTCACTCAGATTAAGGGCCACAACATAAATGTTCACGCTAGAACTCACAGTGTGGGTTTCACCTGGCTGAAAGCATGGACCAAGTCCTTTAACTTGAATGCTCATTTTGCTAACAAAGATCTGAATAAAGCTGTTCTCTTGGTCCCTTAGGAAAAACACACACACACACAAATAATTTATTTTTAGTACAAAACATAAAGCTACATTCTCTGTCTATATAATGTGCCTAGGCTTCAATATCCTGTTTGCTGTTCACGCTTAAGTGAGAAAATACTTATTTTTCTCTTCTGTTTATCTTCTCAAAACAGATCTACTTCGTTTTAATCAATGTACCACTTCATTACCGTCATGAAAGAGTATTTAGCAGAGCATCTGTGAATCTTCCACAGGTAAAATTCAGTTTAAAAACACGCCCAATTGTGAAATAACCTGCAAACTGTTATTGCAACTTCAATCCTTTAGTTTCCAATACAATCTTCTAATGAAGTGACATGACTTAAAGTTGCTGGCAAATACGAACAGACTGAGAAACCTAGTAATCAGCAAGCTAACAGGTGTTGAAATCCCAAAAAAGGGAAGAGGAATATTAGAAAATCACTCTTTGCCTGACACCTCAAATAGCTCTAATACCCAGAATTCCAATCAACTTAACTGCAATTCAAAATGATCAGTGGTACTGTTTGTTTTAATTACTTTCTAGCAAAAAATGTAACTTCTTGCATTCCATATAGAGTTCTTTAACTGACCTATTCCAACTCATACATTATTTTACTAAGTTGGATATACAATTTTATGTATACGTTAATTAATTTTCCAGTTACCAATATGACATCTCATATGATTTAAATATGATTTAAAACAGATCTTATTAACATATATACAATTTCCTTCTGAATTGATCAACTGTATCTCTGAAAATGTATGTTTTCTTTCATATTACTACATGTAAGATGATGTCTAAGTACCAAAAACGTAAGTCTTCACAGTCACAATTTAAATCTGTGCTTCGCATCTGCAACAAACTAATTATCACGAAATGATTGCAAGGCTTGGGGCCACTGAGAAAGGACAGGGGTACCTTTAACATATCCAGTGCCCCAATGGCAACCGCATCATGGTCCTTATCATCACACTCATAAACACCGAGGCAAACACCGCCCAGCTACCTGCCTCCAGAGGTGTTTTGGATTGCCTCCCTACACACAAAAAAACACAAGGCACTTTCCAGTTCCTTACAGCATGAACACAATACCTTCCAGAAACAAAAGCAATGACCTCGGTGCCAAGTATCTCTTCGACAAAGTATCGGTACTGCTCTACACTCTGGTCTTGCCAGCCGGGGAAACCCGGGCTACCCTTACCATCTAGTTATAAGTGCAACTGCACCGTCCAAAGGAAAAGGTCTTTCGATTCAATATCCAAATGAACTTCAGAAGTCCCCTCAAAATGCTTCAGCCACAGACATAAAAATGGGCTCACTTTTCAGAGATTTGTAAAAATCTTTCGCTTGTCCCTCCATGCCCTCCTCAAAGAGAATACCATGAAACATGAAAATCCAAAGGTAAATATTTTCATACCTTTTTTTCCCCTAAAAGCCTCGATGGCACGCCAAGAAGGAAAAAACAACAACAGAGGGGCAGCTCCCTGAGCAGGTGCAGCCCGCGCGGGCGCTCCAGAACCGCCCTCCGCCGCGCAGCCCCTCAAGTTGGTGCCAGGACGGCGGCCTCCGCGGTGCCCGGAGGGAGACACCGCGCACCGGCCCCGGCGCCGCTCGGCCTGAAGTTTGCCGCCCCCTCTCCTCGGCGCGCTCAGGCGGCCCGGCGCGGTCCAGGACTGCGGGGCTGGCGGCTGCCCCGGCGTGGGGGAGGCCGCGGCGGCAGCGGCGTCGGGGGCGGCCGCCGGCTGTTTCCTCGGTGGGGACGCGCCCCCGGGGACTCGGGCGCAGCCGGATGCGGGCACCCCTCTCTCCGCGCGCCGGGCGTGCCCCACCCCACCCGGCGTCCAGCCGACCCCTCCTCGGCCGCGGGCGCGCTCGCCTTACCTGGCCCGCGGCGGCCCAGGGCCCGGGAGTCGCTCCGGCTGCGGCGGCTCCTGGGAGGGGAGGGAGGTTCCCGCGGAGGAGGAGCTCGCGCGAGGCGCTAGCGGGCTGGCGGGCGGGCTGCTTTGTCTCCACCGCGCCAGCCGCCGACCCTGCGTCACCATGGCAACCGCCGGGGCCCCCCAGCCCTTCCCCTCAGCAGTCCGGGTATTCGGAGGGGACAAGGACCCCCGATGGGCCGCCACCAACACAAACACGCCCCTCTCTCAGTCTCCCTCACAAACCGCCTGTTTCTCCCCAGCGAGAGCGGAAGGCTAAAGCGGAGCGAGCCCAGGGCCAAGTGGTATTCGCATCCTAGTAGGCACTCCTTTGCTTTCCCACACTGCACATTCCAACTGCCGTCGCACCACCATCCCCCCCACACACCCTCCACCACCACACCTTCCTCCTGTGGAGCTGTACCCTCAAAATGGAAATTTACTTAAGGAAGGAGAAAGAGCAATGCAAAGTGATAAAGTGTTGAGCAACTGTTACTCGGTGCTCCTGTTGCAACTGCCGCAGCATGCACGGAGCTGCCAAGGGACGCCGTGCCGCCTTCTCCCTCTCCCCCTCCTCCTCCTGCCTCTTTTACCAAGCTTTGCCTCTGCTGGATCTGGTCTCACTCCACCCAAACCGTGTATCTGTCTTGTTGAGGGCTCCCGTAGGAGAGAGGGGAAAGGGGGCTTTATCTCTGATGTAAACACAGGATACACTTGTAACCTCACAAGCTGAAACACAACTTTCAGGCTGCAGTGTGGATCTCAGCTGGTGCCACACTGCGCAGCTACTGGCCGTGACTGCCTAAGCATCTACCATGAGCCCTGAGTGACTCTGTGCCAAGGACCGGTCACTTACTGCAGGCCATGGCACTCAGGAGCAGAGAAAAGAAAGCTAACTTTTTCCTCTCCTGAGGAAATTCTTAGGGAGAGAAAAGTACTAGCAGACCCTTGGTCATGCTTCCTCTAAAGGACGAGCTAGAGGACAGCCTCCAGGGGGGGAGTGAGTCATCCCCTCCATACTGTTTTCTTGAAAGATCCGTTGCTGAATCCAAAAGCTACAGTGTCTGTCTTTAAACCCTGGGGAACATGACATTTATTTTTTGGCTTTCGTGAATCACCAAAAGAATGTCAATAACTTATAATACAATCCACGGTAGCTGATGTTTTCTGGGTTTACTACTTATCTGAGAAGTCACAAAGCAGAACAATGTGATTGCCATTTGAAAGTACACATATATTAACTAATGAAAAGATAAGATCTATTTCATAGTGGAAAAAGAAAACTGTTTGTTCCTTGGAGAGACTGGCCTCTTTCTTGTAATGGGAATATTCTGAATGAAGTCAAAAATACTCCAGATGAAGTCAAAAGACAAGTCTTTTTGGCAGGCCCTTAAGCATTTGGCAAAACCTGCCGAAATTCAAAATGCACATACATTTCTCCCAGCTATCTCAACTCTAGAGATCTGTCATACAGAAACACACAGATGTGTAACGATAGATATAAAAGGATATGCATTGCAAAAGTTTTGTAATAGTAAACGTTTGAAACAACTGATATGCCTATCAATCGTGATATGGTTAAATATTGTGGCACATTCATACCATGTAATACTATGCATCCATTAATAAAAATAAAATATATAAAATTCGTAGATACTAATTTCTTATTAAATGGAAAAAGGGGACTCAGAACAGTATGTGTGGGTGATCCCATTCTGTACAAAAGAAAAAAACTAGATAGAAACGGAACAAAAATGTAGAGATAGAGGTTTATAAGAATGCCTACGTAATTGCTACTGGTGGTAACCTGTTAACTACAAAAAAAATTGAAGGGACAGTTACCTGTAACGATGCACAATTTGGTACACATATTTGGTTGGTTTGGCTTTTTTAAATGAGCATTTATTAGTAATTTATCAATGAAGAATCAAAAACAAAGAGCTTTAATAAATGTTTGTTGACCTACATGCACATTACTGCCTTACTGCCTGATCAAAAACTGAATAAGGAATAGGGAGGGACCATTAACTTGGCCATCCCTGCCCTCAGCTGAAGGCTTGGGAAAGTCCACGTTGTGTCCCCACTTAGAGAATTGCTTAGTGACCTGGTCCTGCCTTATTCTGTGAGACATTCTTCCAGACATTCACCTTTCCAAAAGAGGTTTAGCTTTGTCTTAAGGTCTGCTTCCATTCTTCCTTTTGGAGGAAATTAAAAGACTTGTCAAGAAACCATCTTAAAATGTGCCACCTTACTTACCAGGGGATATCATTTGAATAGGTTAAGTGGCAGCTTTTAGTCTGTTTAGCCAAACTGAAAATGAAGGTACTAAATCTTACAAATTAATGTGTGAATACATAACTAGTCTTTCTTATTCTCACCATTTTTGAAATGAGGTTAAAATAATGAATTTGCTTTCCTAAAAAGATCTAGAGCTGCACAGTCTAATTCAGTAACTGCTAGCAGCCACATATGAATTAGCTACTAAACTGACATGTTCAGTAAGTGCAAAATACACACCAGATTTCAAAGACTTGGAACAATAACTTTAAAAAATATATGTTATTGATAATATTTATATTGGTTACATGTTAAAATATATTTTTAATTTATTGAGTTAAATAAAATATGTTATTAAAATCACTAACATTTGTTCCTTTTCACTTTTTTAACATGATTATTAGAAATTTTTAAATTATATATGTTGACATTTTGGACAGCTCTGTTTTAGAATTAGTGTTTATAGCAAAATATCATTAAGAAATCTAAAGGTAGCTATTCTTCTTAACCTTCAGTGAAAATGTAATTACCTCATTAATGCTCCCCAACTCATAAATATGCCACAGTATGGCAATTTCTGTTAAATAATTTCAACTTATTAGAATACTATTATACACAAGCATTAGCTTATGCGTTTATATTTTAGAAAGATTTTAGCACAGACACTAAAGTCAGATTACCTGGACCTGAATCCCAGCTCTGTTTATCAACTACATGACCTCAGCAAGCAATTTAATACATCTATTCCTCAGTTTCCTTACCTATAAAATAGGGATTATAATAGTATAATAGTACTTACCTCCTTGAGTTGTAAAAAGTAGACACCTGATTGTGTACAATGCTGAATAAATATTAACTATTATTACTTTTATTATTTTACTTTGCTGGGTCTCTCACTTTTTTTTTTTTTTTTTTTTTGAGATGGAGTCACACTCTGTTGCCCAGGCTGGAGTGCAGTGGCATGATCTCAGCTCACTGCAACCTCCGCCTCCTGGTTCAAGCAATTCTCCTGTCTCAGCCTTCCGAGTAGCTGGGACTACAGGCGCGTGCCACCATGCCCAGCTAATTTTTTGTATTTTTAGTAGAAATGGGATTTCACTATGTTAGCCAGGATGGTCTCAATCTCCTGACCTCATGATCCACCCGCCTCGGCCTCCCAAAGTGCTGGAATGAGCCACCGTGCCTGGCCAGCTCTCACTTATTCTATTAACCTTCAATTCAAGTTAGTCTATATACGTATATATAAATCTTTCATCTATATATATAGATAAATCTCTCATCTTCCTTTAAATGGTCTGATTGGAACTGTAACTGAGACATCAAAAGTTCATTCTCTTTACCCTTAAACTGACTGTAAAGTTATCAAAATTAAAGAGATATTTTGATTCAAGTTAGTAAAATAAACCAGAAATTTCAATAACCAGATCAGCATCTATAATAATTTCATTTTGATAAATATTAAATTTTTTAGGTTTAACAAAATGGAGCAAATGTTATCAAGTGGTTTAAAGTCAGTTTATTGTAGTCAAATTTCTAATATTTAAAGTAAACAATACATCCCTACTAAAGCATTTGTATAAAAATTTTCCTATTCCCTAACTTGAAATTTGTCTATCCAAATCCTTATTTTTTCCTCAATTATACATCATAATCATAACTGGCATTTATTGCACACTGTGTCCAAGGTTGCACAGTTATTTAGTAGCAGAATTACCAGACTATTAACCACTACATCCTACAGCTTCAATAAAGGGGAAAAGAACATTTCTTAACCTTTACTTCTTGACACAATCAAACACTGAAAGAAAAGCAACTATCCTAAGAAATATCTTAAAATTATTTAAGAGCTTGAGCTCAAATATCTTATCCCACTAAGTCATGCATTTTGGAATAAGCAGAAGGAAAATGCAAGCTTCAATGTTTGCTCATTACTATCTCATTAAGCAACAACTCCTTCAACCCCTGCCTTCTGGCCATGTTCTGATATTGTTTAATGAGGTGATATCAATGCATTCAAAACACATTTAAAAATACTTGTTTATGTCTTAGATTTTTTGTTAAAATACTTGTTTATGTCTTAAAATTAGTTTTCTTCATGGATAGCTTTTGAATTTAACTGGAAAAACCTAGCCCCAGCCATTTAGAAGGGTTGAAAAAGAAAAATACATCTCAGCTGAGTCTATAGAAGCCAGAAACTTAGAACTCACAATTTCCTATCTTCCCAATAGCTCCCCTTAGGGCACTGGGCAAATCTGCTCTAAAAAGGCAAATATTGACTAAGATATGCCTGTAAGTAGAGAAAAATGTACTTTTTAATACACTGCTCCTAAGTGGTTTGAACATCCTTGTTCCAAGGAGTTATGTTGGTCCCTCAAATTCAACAACCTGTGGCCATAGTGGGGAGTTTAAATCAAATTTGTTTCAAAGGTTCCAAGGGGTGCCTAATTAACCTTCTCAATTCCTTAATCATACATGAATCTCTTCGAGAAATTAAAGATTCAGCCAAATGACAAGAATTCTACTCAACTTGAAATTAGTTCTGTGTATGATGCCTTGGTTTACAAAGACTATGGTCTACCCTCCTGGCTTTAGCAATAAAGAAATTAAAGAACACCCAGCTTTCTTATCAGTGCCAAACAGTCCCATAATTGCTTCTAGAAGCGAAGGAGACTATCTTCTCATTTCGGTCCATTCCACAAAGATAAGATACATTTTGAAATATCCTTGCTACTAAACCATGTATTGTGAAAAATTTTGTCAATACTTGATAGTGGTGATACATTTAACCACCAAACTATCTGGCACATCAGTAGTTGCCACTGTTTGCAGAAGTGTATCCTCTGAGAATCTTGGAAAATACAGCCGAAAGTAAACGGGATTGAGAAGCACTGTCTTATTCATCATTTCTTATGCCCTTGTGTTTATTGTATAGGTCATTTAAAAATATCTATGTTGTTAACAAAGGGGAAAACGGCATGGAAACAGAGAGTTAAAAAACTGCAGGTCATCGAATTTTAGCAAAAGAAAAGAAAAGAAAGCAACTAATACACTGCAGTTCTCTGCCAAGAGCTCTCTACAGAGAGATCCAACATAATATCTCAACTGAACGTATAATTTGATATTGATAAGATCAGATGAAAGTAAACTTTTTATATACTTTAACCTGATTTTAAGTAAACTTTGTTTTAAATAAATCAACTTTTGGCTATCTTAAAAAATGTTGTATTTAGAGAGTTAGTGTAAAGATATCATTTCTTTTCTTGGGTCATTAAGTAGAGACATCTCTTTTCACGGCCCCTCCACATCCCACCTTCCCCACACTCACAGTTTATCTCATCTCAGTGGCAAAAATGTGTCAGAATATGACCTAGTTCCAATAGTATCTGTTTTAAATTTCATTATCTGTTTACTCACTTATTGATCTCTGACACAGCTGCAAATTAGCTCTTAGCAGAATGGAAATGATTTGTTTCTAGTTTCCTCATCTATAAAATGAGAGTGGTGAGGTCTGTTCTTATCTCCAGGAAAGAATTAGATCGTTCAGTAAAGCTCACTGATCAAAGGCTCTTTGAGACCAATGTTGCAATACTATTGGAGTGAGAGACTAGAAGGGTTATCAAAGGAAATTTGTATATGGTACACATCATTATAATAGTAAAACTATTTTAAAGGCCTTCTTTGTGACTAGATCTTTTGAACGTTATAAATGAAGAAGTCTACATCATCAAAGGCAAGCCAAGGGTGTTGTGACCATACAGGCTCTTCATGGATGAGGTACTCAGTGTGTCGAGGGAAAGATGCAACCTGGCCACCCAGTTGAGAGTGTCCCTTGCTTTGCTGGATAGCTACAGATCACAGGAAATACCCACACACAGGCTTGTAAACTGCAGCCAGATGTGGCAGATTAGGCCAGAATGAAGATCTGGAACAAGCTCTGCTCACTGGGGTGGGGTGGATCTAGAAAGGGGGAGAGTAGAGTTGCCAGATGAAATACAATTCACGCAATATTTGGAACATAAGGACACTAAACCATCTATTCTTTGTGTTTATCTGAAATTCAAATCTAACTGGGCATCCTGTATTATTATTTGCTAAATCAACTAACCCTTGACAGGGAGCTCAGGGAAGATTTTAGCATTTGTAGATGTGGCTCCTAGGAAGAACCTATTCTAGTGAGCAGAACCAGATCAACAAATATTAGTCAATGGCCAATAAGAGATAAGCAGTCAGCAAAGTAAGTAGGGAAGCTGAGGGAGAGGAAGAGCAAGTTATTAGAAATGGCACAAGATTAAGGTCACATAACCAAAGCAAACTTACAGTGAGGCCCAAACAAATAGGCTCAAGGGGTGGCCTCTGCCTCTGTACCATTCACAAAACCAAACCCTCCCATCAGAGACACCTCACTTCTGTTTCCCTGGAGATGTATCAGATTGCCCAACAAGGAGGCAGAGTCTAAGAAATTCACCCCAAATATGCACCACCACCATGAATGCGACCTTCCCCCTAATTAATGGTTTAAAGACCACTGTATTTTATGGAGAGTGGATTTGTGGGGAGTAAGATGAAGTCAAGAAGACCCATGAGCAGAATAGTTCAGGAGGTTAGGTAAAAGAAAATAGTGGATGGGACGGGGTCAGAGTGTGTAGCGGTGGAGATAGAGAGAGGTAAAAACTCTAAAGAAGCATTTTGGAGGAAGAACAGAGAGGACTCGGTAAGGGGTTTCCTCCAAGACATAAGGGAGAGGAAAGCACCAAGAATCCCTCACAGGTTTCTGGCCTTCCATGAAGGATTCCATGTTATGGGAGAAAGGCTGAGCCAATTTGATGATCTTTCCTGAAAGAAGAGACTGGGATCAGTTGGTAGAGGTGGATATAGCTGAGATGTCATGATACACGACTAAGACTGCTGTACTGATCCCTGGGTAGGGGGAAGATAAGCAACTGCAAAGAGAGAAACAGAGAGGCCGAGGCAGGTGGATCTCCTGAGTTCAGGAGTTCGAGACCAGCCTGACCAACATCGTGAAACCCCATCTCTACTAAAAATACAAAAATTAGCTGAGCGTGGTGGCACACGCCTGTAATCCCAGCTACTCAGGAGACTGAGGCAGGAGAATCGCTTGAACCCGGGAGGCAGTGGTTGCAGTGTACCAGGATCATGCCATTGTACTCCAGCCTGGGCAATAAGAGTGAAACTCTGTCTCAAAAAAAAGAGAGAAACAGAGACAAGAGCTTTGTGGCTCCTATGAGTCACAAAGGGAAGCCTTTCTTTCTTTCTGGTCTTGGAACTCATCAGATGCATTCCTTTCTGGGCCCTCTGCCCTTCTGCTCGTTCCCCAGCCTGGAATGCTTTTCCTCCCAGCTTCTCACAAGACTGTCTCACAAGACTTGCACCTCCCAGCTCTCAGCTTTCCACTCAAATGTTACCTGCTCAAAGAGAACTTTCCTGACAACCTAATCTGAAATAGCCCTTAGTTTCTCATTATCACATTGCCCTCTTTTAATGTCTTCAAAATATTTACCATTTTCTGACATTGTCATGATGCTCACATGTGTATTGCCCTTCTCTGCCACCACACCCTCTAGAATGTGAGGTCCAAGGGGACTTGCCTGTTTTTTTCACGCTGACAACTCAGCTTCTAGAACAGCACCAGGTACAATGATCACTCAGTAAACACCTGACAAAGGGCAAACAGACAGCTTCCCAGTGCCCAGTTCTAGTTCACAGGGAGCCAGCTTTCATTTCTTTCCTGCCCTCGGATGCTATAAAATAGCCATGTCCTTAAAATAACTTTTTTTTAAAATATCCTTTGAGTGGCTTCTTTTTCATACCAACAAAAGGGCTGAACCAGAACACACATAGGAGTCTAAGTGAGCAGAAGGGCTGGATGAAGGCCAGGGAATGTGTGAACTAGGTCAGCCTCTAATAAGAAGAGCTATAGGTTTGTAAATGTTAGAACAGGTATGTCAAGAGAAGGAAAATCCATCATGTGAGATGCTAACTTACTACCTGTTGACGAACATTGGCCAATTCAAAGATTTTATTTCTTCATGCAATATTACGTGCTGCCTTCCTTCTTCCTTCTCTGTACGATCTCTGGGCTGGGCCAGAGATCCAGAGATGAATAACGGGTGGCCCCAGCCCTGAGGAAAGGCTGTCTGCAGATAAGGAAAGGGTGACAGTTAATAACAGCCTAGATGGTATGTGCTGCGTAACCACTGAAGATCATGCTTGGGGCCCTGCAGGGTATTAAGAAGGTAATGTTGGCACTGGCCTCTGAGGCAACAGAAGAAGGGAAGTCATTCCAGGTAGAGGAAGCAACAAATGCAAGGCGTGGAGACACTGAGCCAGCATATCAAGTTCTGAGCCTCAATTCCACAGGGACAGAATTCAGGGTGTTCATGGGCTGATGGCAGGAAATGACACCAAGCCAGTAGCAAGGCCCCAGATTGTATGGACCTGTGTGCAGAAAAGTCATTTTCTTTAGTAACATTAAAATCCAGAATAGTAAAATCTAACCCTGGAAAAATGCTTTCCTGGTTACCAAGACCTCACTGGTGACCAGAATATGGCACTGCTTCCTCCCAGATTTTACCTCCCCTTGGAACTCTCAATGCTTATGCTGTCATTCTTGTGCTGGCCTGAGCGTTCCCTCGTCCTGCGCACTGAGAAGCTGGGACTTTATCCGTTAGTGACCACACATATGCACACACCCTTTCTTGCAGGCTCTTTGGCATTATTTATGAAACTGCATTCAAATGAGTTTAGCAAATTTAAAAGCCCAGTGTGATTAATAATGAAGTATATTGGAAGTTAACAGGCCTGTTGGTTTCAGTCCTGGTTTCCATGGACAGATATACAGTGTCGCCAAGACCAGCACCATTGTTAGACTCATCAATGACAGCTTGCCAGAGACAGGCAGGGGGCCAGGAATCCCCCAAAGCTGCCTGTTGATTTGGCTGATGGAGGCCTTAGACTCACAAGGGGCTTCAGTTAACTTATTTAACAGAAAAGACATTCACTAGAACTGTTTGATTTTAATGAAAACAAATCTTTAGTCTGGAAGTGTACCCTGTTCTTTCAGAAACTCACACTACAGATGCAAGCCAGGGTGAAACTTCTCTCCTGGCTCTAGCCATTTGCTGCATTTTATCAACTCCATATTCAGGTTTCAGATTGACATTCCTACTCCCTTTCATTTCCACTATCCTAGTAAGGACTTTCTGTATTTGTCTGAAATATCCTAATAGTTTCTTAACTGGTCATGTGGTCTTCCATCTCTCCCATCTTTGGTCATCCCACTCTTTGCTGCTGGCTTAACCTTCACATAGCTTTGAATATGTCATGCCTTGCCCCTAAATACTCCATGACTCCCCATTGCCTACAGAACGACAGTCTTACCCAACTCTTTTGCTGTCTCTGTTTTTCCCATTGTAACACCCATTATATTGTCTTCATGCCCTGGCTAAACTAAGATACAGTATTCTTCTGTAACAACATGTTCATTCACCTTTGGAGTGCCCTTTTTCTCCCACTCTCCCAGATTCAAATAGTACCCACCCTTCAATGCTCACTTCAAATGCCCTCACTGGCAGGAAACAATCTCTCATTCTTTGGGTGGGATGGATTCTGTCTCATCTATCATCACCTGTAGCATATAACCTTGTATCTCTCTTGCAGAGCTTACAACCTTACATTTTGTGCTCAAGTGGCATTTGCATATGTCAAGAACAAAAGTTTGGTGCCTTATCTTTGAATCCCATGTAGCCCCTAGTGTGGCGTCTTGCCCTCCCTTGGCAGTTATTTTGCTGAATTAATGAGTTAAGTATTTTGTTCGACATAGAATTCCCACCCCAGGTGTAACTTCCATCAGGGGTCACTGCTGTGGCATTATGTTTAGCTGACAAGTGAACGTGCACATCAAAGGTTTGTTTTGTCTTTCCATTTTGTATGGGAAGTGGTGGTTGGTTGTTTGGGGTTTTGTTTGTTTTGGGGTTAAGGCAAACTGAAGAGATGTCAGTTTGTAAAATGTGGCCTGGAAATTAACTTGCCTCATTGCTCCGAAAGCATTCTTATTGGCACAAAAGCACAGCTTTGGAATTGCAGTCTGAGCTTCCTTTCCCCAGTCCCTAATTACTCATGGATGCTTCTTTTGTGGGAAGGTCTTTTTCCTTTCTTGGACTTTTGCCCTGTTTAACAGCCCTGAACACCCTAGTACTGGAGACACATTTGTTTCCTCAGCTTTTACTCCAAAAGGATTTTACAGGATCAGTTTGCTTAAGCAAACTTTTAATTTGGTTTTGTTTTTCTCTTCAGGGACTTTATTTGTAAAACTGTAATGCATGTGCACAAAATCAGATGACTAAGATGATTGAACTGCTGGGGAGAAGAAAGCCAGCTCGCCTCAGGGGACGTGAGGACAAACTCACTGCATACACCTCAGATGGATGCACTGGTTGTTTTCACGCTTGTGGCAGCAAATGTTAAATTATTAAAGTTCTCCTGTCAGGTAGGATGCTTTTAACTATGAGGGGGAAATAACTGAATAAAAGCAGTCCAAATGATAGGTGTTTATTTCACAAAACAAGACATCCAGAGGTAGGCGATTCCAGCAGCTCGTGGTGTCAGCAAAGGCTCGGCTGTTGTGATCTCTGCTCTGTTTTCCCAGTTGGTTGGCAGGAGCTTCCCTTACAAGAACAAAATGGCTGGCATGGCTGCGAACTTCATGTCTTCACACAAATACATCCAAACAGAAGGAAATGGAAGGTGACAAAATGCATTTCTCATCATCCTACTCCCTTTAATCAGGGAGCAACATTTTTCCCAGAAACTCTCAGTGGCTGAAGTCTCAATATATTGAATGGGGTCACATGCTCATCCCTGAGCCAATCATAGTCAAAGGGAATTTCTGAAACTATGATTGGCATGGGCCAATCAAATCATTCCCTGGGGCTGGACACACTGGCAGGTAAAAAAAAAAAAAAAAAAAAAAAAGGACTTCTAAGAGTATGAAAAAGGAAACGGTTGTTGAGCAACACCTGCCAAATGCTTGCTTCTGCTCTCCATCTAGTTCAATGCCAAGAAGGTTCTTATAAACAGTAAGCACTTTTATGAGCGAATGAATGAAGAATTTCCTATATAAATGAATCCAAACCCAGTCATATAACAATAATAACCTACTATTGGTATCATCATCATCATCATCATCATCAACAGGGATCATGATGAAAGGTTGAATCTAAAAGACCAGGATTGTCCACTTGATTTAAGCTGTAGCTTGTTTCATTGTCCTGGATATTTTTATACACAGTTACTGAAAACACTTATATTCACCTAAATTAAGCTGAAAGGCTATCATCATTCATTGTTTTCATGGTGACTGCTAAATTAAATAGGGGCTTATGTATAATTATTTGACATGGAGGCTTGTCCTGACTTGTGGGAAAATTCCTCTCAATCTGTCCATCACCATCAGCTTTCATTCATTCAAACTGAGTCACCCAAACTTTATCACTTCCTGCTAGCCTGACTGCAGCTGTCATTTATCTCTTATCACTGCTTCACAGTATGCCTCCTTGTGTCCTTCGTTTTTGTGTTGTTCTTTCTCACCTCAAATTTATTTTATTTACTTTTGCATGGATTTACTCATCCCCAATGTCTTGGCGTTCACACGTTTACTGCAATGTTCTTTTTGAACATGTTGTAATCTAACATTGCCCACAGATATAGAAATTCCTCCGTGGGAAGCCTTCAAGGTTACAAATCACATGTAAGACTACAAATATCAGACTGCTCTTTGAAGCTGTGCTCCATTTTGAGCCATTTAAGAGACTGCAGTGGGAATGAACAGCGCAATTGAGCAATTCAAGAAGGATGACTGAAATGCCAGGGAACAGAAAGATAGCTCAGCCTCAAAGAAAACTCAGAGGACCTCGGGGCAAACTAGCTGCCAATACTGTAAAGAGACAGGAGGAGGACAAACGCTGACGGAGGACGGTTGTGGAAAGCTGATTTAGGGAAGATAATGTTGCAAGAAGGATAACTACTGGTCAGGTGCAGTGGCTTACGCCTGTAATCCCAGCACTTTGGGAGGCTGAGGTGGGCTGATCACGTGAGGCCAGGAGTTCAAGACCAGCCTCGCCAACATGGAAAAACCCCATCCAGGCATGGTGGCAGGCACCTGTAATCCCAGCTACTCAGGAGGCTAAGGCAGGAGAATTGCTTGAACCCAGGAGGTGGAGGTTGCAGTGAGCTGAGGTCGTGACACTGCACTCCAGCCTGGGCAACAGAGCAAGACTCTGTCTCACAAAAAGAAAAAAAGAAGAAAAAAGATAACTACAAGGAGAAACAATGGTAGAGAATGTGATCATATGCTAATTCAGGCTTTCTTTGATACTCTGTAACTTTAAGTCACTTAATAGAATGCCAAGGCTTGTTTCTACTTCCCCATCTTTCTCCATAGCCTGGGATCCACTCCCTTCCTCCTTAGACACAACCGTGACACAGAAAAGGAATGTGGAACACCTAATAGTTTCTCACAGAAAAAGAACCATTCTGACTTCAAGCAAGATCTTTCTACAGATTTAGTTCCCTTGAAATCTTCTGATAATACATAATGAAAAATGAAACAGGCAATATTTCATGGACATGCTTGCATATTATTTCACTTTACTTCTATAAACTCCCAAATCCCCAACCAATTTTATTGCCTGCACCCTCATTTTCTTCTTTTTAACAGCCCCACAACCACCATCTGTGCATTTTGACCTGACTCATCTCCCAGGTTCGAAAATAATAACAGTAAATTCTAAGAAAAAATGATCCCCTGTGTAAGTGGATGACTCTGAGTTTCTTCTGGCTAATCCTTTAGCGCCTAGCTAACATGATACCACTGAGTCTCAAACCAGGTGCAGCAGCCTTGGCTCTGTGGCAGCTCCACCCTAAGCCTGCCTTGTTTTTCCATATATAAAATGAAGGGGGTTTAACTAGGTAATCGCACACGCAGATCTCCTCCCTCACAAGCAGTATGGCCTATGATTAAGAGCAGAATTTCTGAAGTCCCTCCAATTTTACACAAGAGATTCTAATGTGGCCTTTCTTGTAAACTAAGAAATCTTAGGCAATTATCGTGGTAATTATAATACCATACCCAGTAATTATAATACCATACCCAGGCTTAGGTATGAAGAAATCTTCATACCCCTGTGTCTTGGTTTTTCCATCTGTAAAATGGGCAAGATTAAATTACCTACCTGGTGAGATTGTGTTGAAGATTTAAAGAGTTAACATATGCAAAGTGCTTAGAATACTACCTGGCAAATAAGTTCTACATAAGTAGCTGTAGCTGATTATGGACTCTTTTTTAAAAAATAGCTTTCTCGAGATATAATTCAAATGCCACACAATTCACTCACTTGAAGTGTATAACTCAATGGTTTTCAGTATATTTACAGAGCTGGAAAACCATTAGCACAATCAATTTCAGAACGTTTTTATCACCTCAAAAAAATACCCTATACCCTTAAGCTATCACCTTCTGATCCTCCTACACTTTGTCCCCAGCCCGAGGCAATCACTAATCTGCTTTCTGTGTCTATAGATTTGCATACTCTGGAGATTTCATATAAATGGAATGATACAATATATGGTCTCTTGTGGCTGGCTTCTTTCACTCAGCATCATATTTTCAAGGTTCATATGTGCTGTAGTGTGAATCAGTACTTCATACATTACATTGTATGAATATACCCATTTATCAGTTGATGGACATTTGGGTCGTTCCCACATTTTAGCTATTATGAGTAATCCTGCTATGAACAGTCATGTACAAGTTTTGTGTGGACCTGGTTTTTCATTTTCTTTGGGTATAAACCTAGAAATAGAATTTCATAGGTAATTCTACGTTAAATCATTTGAGGAACCACTAGTCTGTTTTCCAAACTGGCTGCATTATTTTTCATTCTCACGAGCAGCATATGAGGGTTCCAATTTTCTACATCTTTACCAACATTTGTTTTCTGACTTTTTGATTCTAGCCATCTTAGTTGGTGTGAAGTAGTACCTCATTTGGGTTTCGATTTGCATTTCCCCAGTGACTAATGATGTTGAGCATTTTCGCATGTGCTTATTGGCCATTTGTAAGCTTTGGATTCTTTTTTTTTTTTTTTTTTTTTTTTGAGGCAGAGTCTCGCTCTGTCGCCCAGGCTGGAGTGCAGTGGCCAGACCTCAGCTCACTGCAAGCTCCGCCTCCCGGGTCCACGCCATTCTCCTGCCTCAGCCTCCCGAGTAGCTGGGACTACAGGCGCCCGCCACCTTGCCCGGCTAGTTTTTTGTATTTTTTAGTAGAGACGGGGTTTCACTATGTTAGCCAGGATGGTCTCGATCTCCTGACCTCGTGATCCACCCGTCTCGGCCTCCCAAAGTGCTGGGATTACAGGCTTGAGCCACCGCGCCCGGCCCTGGATTCTTATAAACAATCTATTTCTGTTGCTGCAGGAGACTTTATACAGCCAGAGACACCCAGAGTAGATCCAGATCCTAGATTTCCATGAGAGTTTGAGGATCCAGTTCACTACATCTTGGTCCTTACAATGTGAGGTTATTAGCCAAGTTCTTTTTATTTTATTTTAAGTTCCAGGGTACATGTGCAGGATGTGCAGGTTTGTTATATAGGTAAATGTGTGCCATGGTAGTTTGCTGCACCTATCAACCCAATTAAGCCCAGCATGTATTAGCTCTTTTTTCTGTGCTCTCCCTCTCCCCACCCCCTACCATACAGGCCCCAGTGTGTGTTGTTCCCCTCCCTATGCCCCTGTGTTCTCATTGTTCAGCCCCCACTTATGAGTGAGAACATGCAATGTTTGGTTTTCTGTTCCTGCATTAGTTTCCTGGGGATAATGATTAGCCAAGTTCTTCATGTTACACCACTCCAAGGGAAACTGGAAGAGTAGGATATTCCATCTTGAATTTGATCAGGCCCCTGTTTAGCTTCCATTTCTATTCTGGCTTCTTTCATTTCTATGAAAACCTGAAAACCCTAAGACATCCCTTTTAGCCCAGGGTATTCCAGAAGTTCCAATTATCATAACTTGAATTTCTTAAATTCTTCTGCTGCTTTCTATCTTTATCCTATGTGTAGAACCTCTCACTGTAAAGTCTTCAAGGTTATGGAACATGTGTATCACTCATTATGCACACGGTAGTAATCTGTACCTACTGGCTGAGAATGTGATCCAAGTCTTACCACATTCTAAGAAGCAGCTTCCTTAAAGTAGCTAAAGCCGTTTACACTGGGTTTGTGACTTTGAACAAATTAATCTACTTTTATTTCTTCATTGACCAAATGAGATTCATAATTAGTTTGTAGAGCTCTTGTGAGGAGCAAATAGGATGATGTATATAAAGTATTTGGCACGGTGCTAAAGAAATAATAAACACAAAATAAATGCATGTATATCTGTCAACCAGCTTATGCCTACCTTAGGTTATCCTATTTAAAGTCACCTGCAGGTTGACCCTCCAACCCCATGGGGCCAAGGGTGCACAGCAGGACTCAAGATACGAGCTGCCCACGAATACAATTTGCTGAGAGGTTGAAAAACAAGAGCGAGGAACTCCAGACTCCTAGGGACCATGTAGGCAAGGCTGAATTTTCAGTGGAATTTCCATTCCATCATGCTCAGAGATAAAGAAGCCAAGGCAGAAGGCACTGAGCAGTTCAGAGAAGCCCTCAGCCTCATGCCCTTTCTGATGGGCCTTAACCATTCCTTCAGTGCTACGAGGACACTTCTCCTAAGCCTCAGAAGAAGAATCCAAACACAGCAAAGTTCTCCACATTTGAAGAGAAGAGCCATCTAAGACGACTGAATGAAACATTCTCCAGAGATGGGATCTGTTCTCAGCCATGGCTTTCCCTTTCCTGTGGCTTTACAACAGATGCACCTGATAAAGACTGGCTAGAAGGCCCGGGGCTTTAGCTGCCTGGTCACTTGCTGCCATCTATGGGTAGAAATTTAAAAGTGACCTAAGGGGAAATTAAAATTTCACACATCCATTCCTGCATTACATTTAAATGTCATTCCACAGAAAGTAGCTTGTTGTTTATTCACACTGTTTTTCCTAATTTGCAGAAATATCAGAAGGAAGCTTTAGGATATCTAGAAACCCTACTATAAATATCAAATCTAACTGAGAACTGTGATTCAGATTGTGCTACTGGTTTGAAAAATAAATGGATTCTGATTTCAAGCTCAGTATAGACTTTAACTGGGAGCAAATTTTGAAAAATAGAGATCAAATTAAGAGTTTTTTAGTAACAAAAGTTACTGTTTTAACTAAAAATAAGCTCATCAAAACCTAATAGAGCAGAAAAGGTCCATTTGTCACAGCTGCCATAGAATTAGGATCTTCACAATTATTTTAAATAGTATTTTCTCTCCACAGCTAGAAACTTCTGCATATAGAGACAGAAAAATGGGCTTTAATGAGAAAAGCTCAATTGTGTCCTGAAATATTTATACCAGCTTTGCAAACAAGAATAAAACATTTACCAATGCTGCCTATAAACACTCTCTAGAAAGGGATACAAAACGTAATCTCTGATTCACCAACACACACACACACAAAGTTGTTTGATTTATCTGGTGTGCCAATTTTAGATAAATTTAGATAAAGTCTAGGATAGGTTGAATAGAACAATGAAGAGAGAAAATGGCAACTTAACTTGGAAATATGGAAGTAGATGACCTGTGCACATAATGCTTAAAGCATTCAGCATATTTTTGGTTGATATAACTTTATCTCTTAACTAGGCATGAGCTTTTAGAAAGTAGAAATTATATTTTATTTATCTTTGTATACCCCACAGCCATCCTATTGCATGAAATTTAGACAATAAATATTTGTAGAAATCTAGTTGGTCAAATTTGTTTGGTACCTACTATGTGTCAGTTGCTGTTCTAGATGCTTGTTCTGGGCATTGTTGCAGGAGGAAGGCAGGAAGGCAGGGAGGGAGGAATGGAGGAAGGAAGGGAGGGAGGGAGGAAGGAAGGAAGGAAGGAAGGAAGGAAGGAAGGAAGGAAGGGAGGGAAGGCTGGTTTGTTTCAGTGTGTGTTGAAATGATGAGTTCTAAATTTAGCCATAATATAAGACAGGAGAAACAGTACTTTGTTGAATAGATAAACTCAAACAGTGTCTTTTAATTTGGCGAAATAGTCCATCTTGGTGCAGCCTGCATTACCAAGAAAATGCAATGCATAAAGGCTAAACTTAGTTGGCTAAATCCAAGCAGATCAGTTGATTACTTTCAGTTAAGGCAGGTAACAATGTTACCTTTGAGAAAATAAAAATAGATTCTCATCTATGTTACTGACTGTTGTATTTCTAGAACGTAGAAAAGTTCTTGCCACATAATCCTCAACTAATATCTATTGAATGAATATTAATATTATACCTTTCCCCAGAGGCATTGTCTGGCATACTTGTAAAAATGAGGCTTTCAGAGAGATGGAACAATCCTCTCAAGGTTGTTTAACTAGAAACTAGTTGAATTCCAATTGGCATCCCAATGTTTGATTTCTGAGATTCCAAAGTTGGTCATTAGACCATATCATGCTATACTGCTCAGGTTTTGATTCTGGTCTTATTGATGCAAATAAATGCAGAGAAACAAGTATAGTGAATCTATAGCCATGGCACCTGCCTTTGCCACTGAGCCTCACTCTGTCCACCTTCTGTCTGATGGTATCTGAACGGTTCCATGATAATCACTGAATTACATAACCACCCAAATGAGATTGTTCTTCCATCTGTTAAGGGCCATCAGAGCCCCCGTGCAATGAATTTCAATTTAAGGAGCTTTATGTCCCATCTGGAGCAAGAGGATTCATTCCTATATAAGAAGAAAAGATCATTGTGATTTTAACCTGGTTTTAATGACAATGACTCAATTCAAATTTAAAATTTTAAATGATGTTTCAATATTGTATGTTTCAGCACACTGAGAGAGAGTCATCTTGCCAACAATTATTTCCAAAGTCACATTTTCACAGCAGTAAATGCTCATTAAACCATATATACAAGAACTCTCATTGCAGTATTGTCTGTAACAGGAAAAACTTGGAACGAGCCCAAGTGTCCATCAAAGAAGATGGGATAAAAAAATTGTGTTATGTTCATACCATACAGCTATTAAAAAGAATGAGGTAAATCTACATATGCCAATGTGACAAGATGTCAAAGACATCACAATAAACGGAAAAAAAAAACAAGATGCAAAACGCCATGCGTGTTTTTAATACAGAGAATGACTGCAATAAATGTCAGTATGTGCATATCAAAAATTCTGGAAGAATATACAATAAACTACAAACTGATTACATTGGGAAATAACATTATGGGACAATTTCACTTTTTTTATGCATTCTTTTTTTCTTTGAGACAGAGTTTTACTCTGTCACCCAGGCTGGAGTGCAGTGGTGCGTTCTTGGCTTACTGCAACCTCCGCCTCCTGGGTTCAAGCGAATCTCCTGGCTCAGCCTCCAGAGTAGCTGAGATTACAGGCGCCCATCACCACACCCAGCTAATTTTTGTATTTTAGTAGAGACAGGGTTTCACCATGTGGTCAGGCTGGTCTCTAACTCCTCACCTCAAATGATCCGCCTGCCTCAGCCTCCCAAAGTGCTGGGATTACAGGCATGAGCCACCGCACCCAGCCTTACTTTAAACTATACATCTCTGCACCATGTAAAATGTTGACAATGATCTGTAATTTAAGAAATGCTTGATTTATTTTGTTTTAAATATAAATAAGTATAATAAATACATTTAAAATGAGAATTAATAATTAAACTGAAAGTTTAAAATGACACTTTATATATAAACTGAATATGATCCTTTTGGAGAAGTACTGTGTATCACAAGCCTTACAAATGTTTATATTCTTTAGCCCAGTAAGATTTAATACAAAAAAACTTTAATCATAAAGATATTTGTTACATTACTAATATAATGTAAAAAGTTGGAAGCAAACCAAATGATTAGTAGAAGAGTTAAACTGCCATTCTCGATAAAATATTATACAGCCATTGAATATTGTGTTAATATTGTGACTATGAAATAACATGAAATGCTTAAGTTATAATGTTAAGAATAAGTGGTAAAATATAAAATTAAATATTTAAATATGCTTGGTAAATATCTCAATTGTAAAGAAGACTATGAAATAACATAAAATGCCTCTGTTATAATGTTAAGGATAAATGGCAAAATATAAAATTATATATTCAAATATGCTTGGTAAATATCTTAATGGAAAAGAAAATAGAAAGAAATTTACCAGCACTGAGTAATATTGTTTAAATGGTATGACTCTTGGTTGTTTTTCTTCCTTACACATTTTTATACTTTCAAATTAACCACTTACTACATTTGCAACAGAAAATAATGCAATCATTGATGTTGATGAGATATTAAAAAGAACAACTTTTTTTATTACTGGCCAGACATATAAATGTATTCACATTTTTCTTTCACTTGACCCTTGGCTTCGTGTTGAGGAAAAGCAGGTTCTAACCCACTGCCACCAGCTTTTCTGCTGCTCTGGAGCAACCACTCATCTCTCACACGGTTTCTGTGAAATTCAACTACTTCATTAGGCTGAATGAGAGACTGAATAATTTATGAAAAATAAGATTTCCACAAAAGAAGATAGATTCTTCTTATGACTAAGCTTAGCTTCGCAAGAGAGCAAGAAGTGATCATTGGGGAAATCAACAATTTCCACATCAAGAGAATTGAATACCAGCCACGAGGCAGACACCTCCTTGGTGAATATTCATTCTGCCAGTTATTTAATTTCTCTGTTTTTTCAGTGTCTTCACCTGTGAGAGTACTGTGTTGAACAAGAATCTTAATTTTAGTCTTAGAATTTTCCTAAAATGAAGGAAATGGGAAGTATAGTAAGGTATCTGCTGCATGCCAGGAACATACTAGATACTAGATAGGTATATTACCTTCAGTTGACATAAAAGAAATTAATATTCTAAGAGAGTCAGAAGTAGACCAAGGTAGTGACGAAGTTAAGATTTATTCCCAGGGCCGGGAGAGGTGGCTTATGCCTGTAATCACTTTGGGAGGCTGAGGCGGGTAGATTTCTTAAGCCCAGGAGTTCAAGACCTCATCTCTACCAAAAAAAAACAAAAAACAAAAAATTAGCTGAGCAAGGTGCCACACCCCTGTAGTCCCAGCTACCCGGGAGGCTGAGGTGGGAGGATCACCTGAGCCCAAGGAAGTTGACACTGGTGAGCCACAAGCCATGATCATGCCACTGCACTCTAGCCTGGGCAACAGTGAGACCCTGCCTCAAAAAAAAAAAAAAAAAAAATTCAGTCCCATGCTATCTAACTCTTTCCACCAAACCATTCTTACTCTGTAAGGGTTTTCAGATTAAGGACATTAAGCTTCAAAGGGCTGAATGATTTGCCCAAGATACACAGCAAGTTAGCATCAGAGTCAGGGCCAGAACACAGATCTGGTGAGGCCAGTTCTGTGTTTACTTTCTCTTTTTTCTGTTTTTTATAAAGTTCCTTGTAGTCAATTCATAGTTCATGATCATAAATCACCTGTATTGCCCCTCTTTTGTTTTGTTTTAACTTTTTCCCCTCATTTTCTATCGACACTGTGTGTTGCCTTCTGGGGGTGTTTCTTGATCTGATATTGCAGCTTATTAATCAATTCTTCAACTAGTGTATACACTTTCCACTATGTATCCCATTGCTCAGGTGGATTTTAACCATCATTTTAAATATAATCAGTATCTCCAGCATGTGGTCCTTTATAACTTCTTATCTCTGCATCATCACAAATATCCACTCACTTCTTTGAAGTTCTTTTTGTGCTTATTTTAAATTCTTGGTCTATGTGATTATTTCTGGTTCCTATAGTAATACAACTGTATTCCACTGCAGGAACGAGCAATCCTGGAAATTTCAGTGGCTCACATAACAAATTTTTATTTCTCACTCACAGTCACATGACTTTCTCTAGCAACTGTGACCCAGACTGCCTCATATTACAACTGCACTGTCTTAAAGTTCTTCACTGCAAGTCACAAAAATAGTGACAAAAAATAAAACACAGAGAACTCACTTCTACACACATCCCATTAGCTAGAACTAGCCAAGTGGCCCCAACCCAACTGCAAGGGAGGCTGGAATATGGCAGATGAGCACAAAGGCATTTGGTGAGCACTCATTATCTGCTTGCTTCGCATGCTGGCTCTCACTGTGCCATGCTCCCCAGATGTCCCTCAGCTCATTTGCTCCACAGCCCTACATTGCCCAGAAATGTGGATCCTGTGGGAGGCCCTAGCATGTGGCACTCTTGTTAGATTTAAGGAAGGCAAGGACAAGGCCCAGGACAAGGCAGAAAGACCCCTGAATCATAATCTGAGTTTGTTTCACCACTGTCTCCTACACACACAGACACACAGACACACACACACACACACACGCCTTGTTCACTTTCCCCGCTTCAGCACAATCCTGACCTTCAGACAAGCTTTTTGTTCTCCATCTCAGGCATTGCTCTTCACGATAAATTTCCCCCTGATTGTAATCACCTACTGCTCAGGGTGTGGAGCGGGAGCTAGAGAGGAAGGAATGCTCATTAGTGGACAGATCAGCCAGTTCCACTGTCTCCCTGATGTTATCCCTACCCCATGTCCACAGCACGGGATGGATACTGCTGTTCGTCCCACAGGTGGCAGGCTGTGAGTTTCCCAAGGCAATAGAGCAGGGGGAAAAGAGATTGTGGTTAATTTCTCCCAGACTGATGAGCACAAACTTCCTCTGCCTCTCTCCTGTTTCTTCCCCCACCAGGTCCCATCCTCACTTTCCCTAGGGATATTTCTGCTGTCTACTTTCTCAGACTCGCATGCTTATTTAACACGTCTGCCACCTACAGGGTTAGGCTGGGGCTGGAGGAGGAAACGGGACACTGTCTGAGGTCCCAATTTGTCAGGCACCACAGCCCAGAGCATTTCTGCAGCAGATTTTCCTTTTTTATTTTTATTTTATTTTATTTTATTGAGACAGGGTCTCTCTGTCATCCAGACTGTGGTGCCGTGGCATGATCTTGGCTCACTGCAGGCTCAACCTCCTGAGCTCAATCGATTCTCCCACCTCAGCCTCCCATGTAGCTGGGGCTACTGGCGTACACCACCATGCCCAGCTAATTTTTTCTATTTTTTGTAGAGATGGCATTTTGCCACATTTCCCAGGCTGGTCTGGAACTCCTGAGCTCAAGTGATCCTCCCACCTCAGCCTCCCAAAGTGCTAGGATTACAGACGTGAGCCACCGCACCTGCCCTCTACTACAGATTTCTTTTCTTTTCTTTTCTTTTGAGAGGGAGTCTTGTTCTGTCGCCCAGACTGGAGTGCAGTGGCGCAATCTCGGCTCACTGCAAGCTCTGCCTACTGGGTTCATGCCATTCTCCTGCCTCAGCCTCCTGAGTAGCTGGGACTACAGGCGCCGCCACCACGCCTGGCTAATTTTTTTGTATTTTTAGTAGAGATGGGGGTTCATTGTGTTAGCCCGGATAGTCTGGATCTCCTGACCTCGTAATCCACCCGCCTCGGCTTCCCAAAGTGCTGGGATTACAGGCGTGAGCCACCGTGCCTGGCCTCTATTACATTTCTAATGCCTCCTGGGAAATGGATACGATCCCAAGATAGTGAGATTTTACTAGGGAATAACAAACCTCTTTATTTCTTCTTCTTTTTTTTTTTTTTTTTTTCCTATCTTGGAATAAGGGTCCACGGGACTGGCACTCAGAATGTGTTACTTGACTGTTTTATCTTCATTCATGCAATGAGGAAAACACTCCTCCCAAAATACGCAGGCCTCGTGAGTATGGCCACCTCCAAGTGTATTTCGTTATTCCTGGAAGAAGCCTGAACTCAGCATTCCCTCTTCTCTCTAGGAGGGTGTTCAGATCTGGACAGCACTTAAGAGAAGGGGAAAGGAATTCAGGCTTGAAGCTCATGGGCTGGCTAGATTTCCTAATTTGCACCCTGCCTGGAAGTTGACTTTTATGTGTGTAATTAAAAACCAGGAAGCAAACAAATGAGACATTGCTGTCAGTGTTTTTTATATTAGAAGAAAAGTGTATATGATTTGCTTATGCTATATGCTGAAAATATCATAAAAATAAATATTTCAGCCCTAAAATTATAAGCCTAAATCACAGTTTAAAAGAAATTCTTGCTTCTCCAACCACTTAATTGTATCAAAACAGATCACCAGAAAAGTGGAAAGGTAAAATTACTTTTTTCCCCTCCATCAAACATCCCCGCTATAACAGATGCTGTTGGCTTCCTAGTTCAAAACCATTCTCTGCCTGTTTGTTCCTTACTTGCCTCAAATTATAAAGGATAAAAACCTCAGAAATTTGCCTTGCCAACCTACTTTTCAGTCACAGTAGCTATATAACCCAGTTCTAGCTAAATATTTGCTCCTTGGGGGAACAGGGATTATAGGAAATACATTTTATCTCCCTTAAAAAGGACCTCTGATAAGAAGAAAAGATTTTGCCACCCCTCCACTTGGTTCCTACCTTCAATGTAGTCACAGTGTCCGGAGCTGTTGTATTATCTGGCAACCATGAAGCAGCACAGCTTAGCATGAAAAAGCAACACGCTTGGAACAGCAGAGCAGAACAATAGTAGGAAGTGTCCTTGAAGTGTCCTTGAAGCCGTTTTTGAGCTGCTGCACCAAATTTGGAAATGTCCGCCCCCAAACTTCTTGGTAAGTGAGATAATTCAATACTTCGCGGCATCAGCTGCTACTTATTCGTTATGTTACTTATAGCCAAAAGTATTCCTAACAATATGTGCCCTCAAGTGAGCGGTCATTTATCAAAAGGAGCAATACTGAACCCTTGTAAATTAATTTTAAAAAGGTCAACAGTGAGGAAATGTACTTGAATTCTTTTGACTTGAAAATATAGAGGCCAGGCATGGTGGCTCACACCTATAATTCCAGCACTTTGGGAGGCTGAGGCGGGCAGATCACCTTAAGTCAAGAGACCAACCTGGCCAACATGGCAAAACTCCATCTCTACTAAAAATACAAAAATTAGCCGGACATGGTGGCACGCACCTGTAGTCTCAGCTACCAAGGAGGCTGAGGCACAAGAATTGCTTGAACCTGGGAGGTGGAGGTTGCAGTGAGCAGAGATCACGTCATTGCGCCATTGCACTCCAGCCTGGGTGACAAGAGTGAGACTCTGTCTCAAAAAGAAAAAACAAAAAGAGAAAAGAAAATATAAAGGAATAATTACCATTTTTACCCTGCCAACTATAAGCTAGGCATTGTGTTAGCCACTTCATAGTATCTAGCCTACAATTTTCTCTTTTTCTAATTTTTATTTTTTATTTTTTAATTTTTTGCTTGTAGAGACAAGATCTCACTATGTTTCCAGTCGGGTCTCAAATTCCTAGGCTCAAGCAATCCTCCCACCTTGGCCTCCCAAAGTGCTGGGATTATAGGTGTGAGCCATCACGCCCAGCCTAGTCTACAATTTTCTTTGGTTGCTCCTACAGCTCTGCTAAGAAACCTCTGATTCAGAGAGCTTAAGTTCAGTAAGGGGAAATTTGCTCTGGGAAGCAATATATTTTAATAGTGTCTCCAGTAAAGTATGTGAGGTGAGGAGCATAACCAAGAATATATATCATATAGTGATTAAGAGTTTAACAGAATATTTAGGCCTTTTCCTGTAGACCCTGAATTGACAGTTAAAACCCAAAGATGGTATAGAGAGGTGCTAAGACCTCCAGTTCCTAAAGAGAGCTGCCAAACAACAGAGATACTTCTTTGACCTATTAAGAAATAAAGGGCTGGGTGCAGTGACTCACGCCTGTAATCCCAGCACTTTGGGAGGCTGAGACAGGCAGATCACCTGAGGTCAGGAGTTTGAGACCAGCCTCGCCAACATAGTGAAACCTCATCTTTACTAAAATTACAAAAATTAGCTGAGT
>NC_045438.1:154684345-154699300 GCF_002776525.5 Piliocolobus tephrosceles
GAAAGAAAGAAAGAAAGAAAGAAAGAAAGAAAGAAAGAAAGAAAGAAAGAAAGAAAGAAAGAAAGAAAGAAAGAAAGAAAGAAAGGAAGGAAGGAAGGAAGGAAGGAAGAAAGAAATGCCCCTGCTACCCCCAGTCTCCCTCTGAAGAAAACAGAGAGAAAGAATCTTTGGAGTAGTAGAGGGTGCAGTTTCATGGGAAGGAAGTTTTTCTCTCCACTCTCAAGCAAACTGAGAGGCTCTTCAAGAGAATCAGTCACTGAGATTGTGGGTATCCACAAGAAAGGGCTTTGCAGCATCTCATTCTTGGGTCCAACATCCGCTTAGGGTATGAACTTGTTAATTAAAAAATAATTGGAATCTATAGTGACAACAGAAAGGATTTTTTATCTCAAACCTTTTAAGACAGCAAGAGGATTTACCAAGAATAACTGGAGTCACACTATGGAATGAGAAGTGTACTCAATTTACTGTGTAGTTAATTGAATTATTATTACATACCACAGTTATAAATAACATAGAGCAGTATCTGATCTTAACTACAGATCCCTTTAGCAATTGGTGAAATGCTTAGACAGGCATTTCTTTGCTCATCCTCATCAGTTTTCATTTTCACAAAGGTTTCCACACTACTTCTAATGGAAAAGTCCTAGATCATGGCCTTTATTACAAGTGGCAAAAAATTATAAGACTCGTGGTAATAATGCTTAAAATTCAGATAGAATTAAAATATTTTCCCCTTGCTGAAAAATGCAATGTATATTGGTTGCAGAAAATGGGAGAAGGAAAACAAAAATAAAAACCCCACTATAACAAAGAAAATTAAAGTAACCTACAATCCCGCTGCCCAGACAAGACCTCTATCAACATTGTGTTGTATTTCTTCTAAGGTGTACTAGTGCATGTGTGTGTGTGTGTTCATGTGTATTATGTAAAATCGGGATTAACTGTAAACCACTAACCATTTTTCCTACTATATTGTGAACATAGTCCCATGAAATTAACTTTTCCTTAAAAACATGATTTTTAATGACCACAAAGTTTTTTTGTTTTTTGTTTTGTTTTGTTCTGTGACGGAGTCTCGCTCTGTCTCATCCAGGCTGGAGTGCAGTGGCGTGATCTCGGCTCACTGCAAGCTCCTCTCCCGGGTTCACGCCATTCTCCTGCCTCAGCCTCCTGAGTAGCTGGAACTACAGGCACTTGTCACCACCCCTGGCTAATTTTTTTGTGCTTTTAGTAATAATGGGGTTTCACTGTGTTAGCCAGGATGGTCTTAATCTCCTGACCTCATGATCCACCTGCCCCGGCCTTCCAAAGTGCTGGGATTACAGGCGTGAGCCACCGCTCCCGGCCAACCACAAAGTATTTTACTGTAAAATTGAATTACATTTTATTAAACCATTTCCCTATCATTGAGATTTGATCCATTTGGAATTCTGAGGCATTCTAAATAAAACTCCAGTTGAATGTCCTTAGATTAAAAGAATTACAATAATGACTAGAGTGAGATGGTAAAGCAGAGCAAGAAACGACGGCGGATCAGCCTACTTTCCATCATATGGCACAGCAAGAGTGCAGGAGTGCCCCATCGGCCAACAGATTCACTAGAAGAAAGTCAGCGTTGAGTCATTTTCTTATTGCAATCCACTAGGCAAAAGAACCCAAGAAGCAAAAAGCCTGGTTGTGGAGGTGATGGCAGGCACTAAGGAAGAGTGCACATGGACAAGCTGATCCCACTCTCCAGTATCAGAGAATTGTTCCCTGGAGGGGCATTCCTGACTCTAAAAAACAAAACAAAACAAAAAACATGCATGTAGCTCAAGAGAGCCAGCATTCAGATCCTGCCACCCACCTGACCTCAAAGGCCAGTCCATGGCAGCAAGAAAAGCACAGACAAAAAGCAAAAAGGGGACTGCACCCATAGGTCATTGAGTAAGAGACGTTTATCCTTTCTAATCCTTCATGGCAAAGGAGCTGAGCCCAGAAATGGGAGAGAGAGAAGGTGTTCCAAAGAAAGGCCACGCCTTTGGACTCCAAGGTGAGAGAGACCGGAAGAGCTGTAGAGTAGACCAGGGCCCTTCCCTACCCAGGTCACCTGTGATATCATTAAGTTCTTCAGTGCTTAAGCCACTGCTAGTAGTTTGTTAGTTGCAGCCAAGAGCAACCCTAACTGATTCCTACTCCAAGGTGTGGAACCTGCCCAGAAATTATGAGATCTGCTCGTGAGTCCCGTAGGGAATCCATCTGCCAATAAGAAAGGGAGGGTCAACATAGTACAGTCTGGAGACAAGGACTCAGAGAAAGATAAAACTATTTCATGTTAACACTCCAGCACATTTGGACCGTTCAATAAACACATGTACAAACACATGTTGAAATCCTACTTCTATTTGCCAGCAGTGTGTCTTTGGGCAGGTTCCTTAATTCTCTGGACCTCAGTTTCCTTATCACTGAAATGGAGGTAACAATATTTATTTCACAGCATCATTCTGAAGATTAAACAGGATGATGTCTGTCCGGTGCTTAACATGTTGGCTAGCACACAGTGAGTGCTCAGTAAATGGAAGGTAATAGTACTGGCAAGTAGTGAAGGAGCCTGGGAGCATGTCATGTGAAGAGATATTGAGAATCCACATGACTGATGTGTTCAAATATTGGAAAATTTCTTCTATGAAAGAGACTGCAGACAATCTGGTATTACTACAGAGGGAAAAATGGGCAAAGGGGGAGGAAAATTCAGGAAAAAAAAACTTGACTCAGTAAAAATAAAAGATAAAAAATTTGAAAAGGAAGAAGTTCTAGTGTTCTGTGCCACCTGATATCATTTGGCTGTGTCCCCACCCGAATCTCATCTTTAATTGTAGTTCCCACAATCCCCACATGTCGTGGGAGGGACCGGGTGGAGATAATTGAATCATGGGGGAGGTTTCCCCTATCCTTTTCTCATGACCGGGAGTTAATTCTGACAAGATCTGATGATTTTATACGGGGCTTTCCACCTTTTGCTCAGCACTTCTTGCTGCTGCCATGTGAGGAAGGACATGTTTGCTTCCCCTTCCACCATGATTGTAAGTTTCCTGAGGTCTCCCCAGCCATGCTGAACTGCGAGTCAATTAAACCGCTTTCCTTTATAAACTACCCAGTCTTGGCTATGTTCTTATTAGCAGCATGAGAACAGACTAATACAACCATAGGATGACTATAGTCAATAATAATACATTATATAGTTTCAAATAGCAAGAAGGATATTGAATGTTCCCATCACAAAGAAATAATAAATGTGTGAGATGATGGATATACTAATTACCCTGATCTGATCACTATATATTATATGTATCACAGCATCATTAGCCCCAAGAATACGTACAATTATTGTCAATTATAAATTTAAAAATTAATTTTTTAAAAATCCAAAAAATAAAAATCCTAGTGCTTTGTTTTGGTTTTCCCCCTTTGGTGACGGCAAGAAGCTTAACAACAACCTGAGGCAAACACATCCAAGGAGTAGAATCATCCAAGTTTGTAGGTATCTTTATCCCTGAGTCTCCTAAGGCATCTACAGGCTTGGGTTCCCATATTTCTGAGGACAACAGGCTGCTTTTCTAGTGAATGCAATGGCCTAGGATCCAAGCAGAGGCACCTAAAGCCTCACAAAGCCCACTTACTCCGCTCACTTGCCATCTTTTGACCCTCTCTTCCCTGCTCCCCCTTTCTCAATTACATCAGCTAGGAGCTATAAGTCAGTCTGAAAGTGGGTGGCAGCCACTGCATAGAGGGGAGAGGTCACTGTGGAGGTGGAAGGAAAATCCACCTTTAGCTGCTGGCCTCTCACCCCAGAGACCACATGAATGCTGCTAAACCATGTCCCCTACCTGAGTCCACTTTCCACAGGAAACTTTAGAAATGCCGTTGGAGCCTAATGACAGAGGAACTTTACCCCACCATGTACATGCAGAGATGTGTAGGGAGGGTGCTGAGGGCTATGTAAATCAATACAGTAGCCTTTTCTTATAAGAAATTTTAAATTTTTCCTTCCCTCATTAACACCTACTAATTGCTACAACACAACCCCTGCTGTGATTTAGTGAGTTAAATAAAGTGAGCACTCAAAGATATTTGAAGTATTTTCCAGAGCTTATAATGGTAAAAAAGGGTCCTCCTTATCTAGACTTCCATCAATGAATAGACTCCTCATCATAAAAGCAACCAGTTTTAATGGGAAGAACTGTTTTCCCCAAAAAAACATTGACTTTAAATATGATAATCTTCAAATTTATGGCCATGTCATATGCACCAAAAAGCAGAAATTTTACCATATTTTCATACCTCTCATCTGTCTAAATATGCAACTGTGTGACTAATTGATTTAATATCTGTTTCTGAAAGGTATTGTTCTTTGTTTTGCATTAAATTGTGTTCTCCAAAACTTATGTTGAAGTCCTAACCCCCAGTACCTCAGAATGTGATCTGATTTGGAAATAGGGTCATTCTAGATATAATCAGCTAAGTTACGATGAAGTTATACTGCAGCGGAATGAGCCTTTAATCCAATATGACTAGTGTCCTTAGAAGAAGAGGTGAAAGAGACACAGAGAGGAGAATGTCATGTGAAAACACAGACGCACAGGGAGAAGAGGGCTACATAAAGATGAAGGCAAAGATTGGATTTATGCTGCCACAATTAAATGACCACCTGAGGCTACCGGAAGCTGGAAAGGGTAAAGAAGGATCCTCCCCAAGAGCAGGTCCAGGAACACAGTCGTGCTGACACCTTGACGTTGGACTTCTGGCCTCCAGAATTACGAGAGAATAAATGTCTGTTATTTATTGATTGATTGATTTTGAGAGTGAGTCTTACTCTGTCATCCAGGCTGGAATGCAGTGGCACGATCTTGGCTCACTGCAACTTCCACCTTCTGGATTCAAGTGATTCTCTCGCCTCAGCCTCCAGAGTAGCTGAGATTACAGGCACCTGCCACCATGCCCTACTAATTTTTGTATTTTAGTAGAGACAGGGTTTCACCATGTTGGTCAGGCTGGTCTCGAACGCCTGACCTCAGGTGATCCACCCATCTCAGTCTCCCAAAGTGTTGGGACTACAGGCATGAGCCCCTGCTCCCAGCCAAACTTCTGTTATTTAAACCATTCAGTTTATAGTACTTTGTTATGGCAGGAAACGAATACTTTCTTCTCCATGCATAATATACCCTTTTTTGGAACAGGGTTTCACTCTGTCACCCAAGCTGGAGTGCAGTGACGCAATCACGGCTCACCACAGCCTGTTTCCTGAGGTGATCCTCCCGAGTAGCTGAAACCACAGACATGTGCTACCATGTCCAGCTACATTTTTTCAAATTTTTTATAGAGACAGGGTTTCACCATGTTGCCCAGGCTGGTCTTGAATTCCTGGGCTCAAGTGACCCCCATCTCAGCCTCCCCAAATGCTGGGATTACAGGTATGAACCACCACGCCTGGCCCCACACATAGTATGCTGGAGCTATACTTTATCATAGCAGAACCAGACTGTTGGGGTCTTTAAGATTATCCAATAATGAGCATCCCATTTCTCCACTTAAGTTCTAATACAAATTAAAAATAAATCAAAGGAATATGCTAATCACTCCCAAACACACATCTCCAACCAGATCATTTATCTTAACTCCATATCAAAAATATTCTCAACTTCCTGTTGGACAACTCCATCTCTCATACACAGTCAATATTAAATCTCTGTTACAGCAATCACTCCAGGAAGAAAGATAGGTTTTGGATCAATGAAACCAGTTCCTACGTACCCTGAGATATTCTGCCATCTACAATGCCAGTACTAGTCAGGCATAACTCTTCTTCTCTTGAAGGTGTTGTCAAATAACGTGAAATTTCAAAACCCACAACCTAAAGACCAACAGAAAGGTACATGTGCAATGGTAAGCATTCAGATTTTCTTTCGGTGAATAGGCCTATTTGATCAACAAAACCAGCAGCCTGTTGGAAAGGAATCTCTAAAGGTAAAATAGGGTTGCATATATTTTTGGCAATGTAATGACTCCAAAAAGGAACTAAAGAGACAGAAAATGGGTAATAAAATGGGTCTCAGGGTTGAAACTTCATCTGATACTCTTTGTTCTGTCATTTTTCAGCTACTGGGGATTATACAAATGTCACCCCTCAGACTGGTAATATTATCACGTCTTTCTTTTTAAATGGTGCTGCTCCTCAGAAAATAAATTCTTCGGCCGGGCGCGGTGGCTCAAGCCTGTAATCCCAGCACTTTGGGAGGCCGAGACGGGCGGATCACGAGGTTAGGAGATCGAGACCATCCTGGCTCTACTAAAAATACAAAAAACTAGCCGGACGACGTGGCGGGCGCCTGTAGTCCCAGCTACTCGGGAGGCTGAGGCAGGAGAATGGCGTGAACCCGGGAGGCGGAGCTTGCAGTGAGCTGAGATCGGCCACTGCACTCCAGCCTGGGCGGCAGAGCGAGACTCCGTCTCAAAAAAAAAAAAAGAAAAGAAAAGAAAATAAATTCTTCAATCTTACTTAGTGTGATACTGCCGAAGCAGAGATCAGAATTTGTAATATATGCAGATAAGCAGCCATCGTGTCCTGTAATTTGAGGGCCATAGAAAGGCTCTCCGGACACAGATTCTAAGACAGAGTGGCATGGAGTCAATTTATCTGCCATTCTCAGTAACGTGATGCCGTACCAGGAGATCCACCTGGTAGAAAATGAAGAAGGCAGGAAATGGGTGAAGGAGAAGCTGTTTTGCTCACAACAGAGGCCTCAACCCATTCTTCAGGGAGCTCCAGAGCTGGCACAGACCTTCAGGTTGTCCACATGGAGGTAAGAGAGTGTTATGAAATTTTGTCCCCTCACGAAATTCATATGTTGAAGTTCAGACTTCCAGTACCTCAGAATCTGATTATTTGGAGATGGGGCCTTTAAAGGCGCAGTTAAATTAAAACAAGGCTGTATATGCTTAACCATTATGGGGGGGCGCCTCATCCAGTATGACTGGTGTCCTTACAGGAAGCGGAAGAGACACAGGGCTGTGCTGCCGGTACCAATTTACTTTATTAGTCCGTTTTCATGCTGCTGTTAAAGACATACCTTAGACTGGGTAATTTATAAAGAAAAAGAGCTTTAATAAACTCACAGTTTCAGCCGGGCATGGTGGCTCACGCCCGTAATCCCAACACTTTGGGAGGCTGAGGCAGGTGGATCACCTGAGGTCAGGAGTTCGAGGCCAACATGGTGAAACCCCGTCTCTACTGAAAACACAAAAATTAGCCGTGGTGGCTCACGCCTGTGATCCCAGCTACTCGGAAGGCTGAGGCAGGAGAATCGCTTGAACCCAGGAGGTGGAGGTTGCAGTGAGCTGAGATTGCGCCACTGCCCTCCAGCCTGGGAAACAGAGTGAGACTCCATCTAAATATACATGTATGTATGTATATAAACTCACAGTTTCACGTGACTGGGGAGGCCTAACAATCATGGCAGAAGGTGAAAGGCACATCTTACCTGGCAGCAGACAAGACAGAATGAGAATCAAGCAAAAGGGTAACCCCTTATAAAATCAGATATCATGAGACTTATTCACCACCACGAGAACATTGTGGGGGAACCGCCCCCATGATTCAATTATCTCCCACCGGGTTTCTCCTACAACACATGGGAATTGTGGGAGCTACAATTCAAAATGAGATTTTGGTGCAGACACAGCCAAACCATATCAACAGTCCACACTGAGTAAAGCCCACAGAAGGACGCAGCAAGAAGACACCATCTACAAGCCAGGGAGAGAGGCCTCAGCAGAAACCAACTCGGCCCACACCTTGATCCTGCACTTCTAGCTTCCACAACTATGAGAGAATGAATTTCTGTTGTTTAAACCTCCCAGTCTCTAGTATTTTGTTATGGCAGTGGTTGCAGACAAGACAGAGGACCAGGTTTCTGTCTATCAAAACAGGTCCTCCCCTCCTGCCTGAAATTCCATCACAAATGCCTTTATATCACAGCAACTTACTTCCTTCATGTACTAAAAACAACAATAAAGTATTAAGCATTTTCTGAAGGTCAGGCACAATGCTATTCACTAACAGTCAATGATGAACGTGCCTTCTTGAAGGATATAGACAAAAAAGTAATTACAATATCATTTATAAGTGTCATGATGTAAGGATGAATAGTGTCTTTTGGAAGTCCAGATGAGGGGCACTTAATTCCACTTGGGTCATCAGGGAGGGCTTCTTAGGTGAGCAGGAGATGTTGAGCCTGAGTGAGGGAAGGAATCATCCAGCATGTGCAAAGGTCAGGAGGCAAGAGTTGATATTGTATTAAGTAGCAGAAGGCTGGAATGTAGAGTGAGAAAGGACAAAATGAAAAGAGAAGAGGTTGAGAGGCCGGGGGTGGTGGCTCAAGCCTGTAATCCCAGCACTTTGGGAGGCTGAGGCGGGCAGATCTCCTGAGCTCAGGAGTTCGAGCCCACCCTGGGCAACGTGGTGAAACTCCATCTCTACTAAAATACAAAAAAATTAGCCAGGTATTGTGGCATGTGCCTGTAGTCCCAGCTACTTGGGAGGCTGAGGCACAAGAAATGCTTGAGCCCCAGAGGCAGAGGTTGCAGTGAACCGCGATTGTACCACTGCACTCTAGCTTGAGCTACAGAGTGAGACTCTGTCTCAAAAAAAGAAGAAGAAGAAGCTGAGAGAATAAAGAGTGACTGGGTCACCAAGAAGTTTTGACTTTACATTAAGAGCTGTGTGTAGCTCTTGAGTCTTAAGCAAAGAGGTGAAATAAAATTGTTTTACAAGACACTGTCTGACTCCAGAATGGATGAAATGAAAGATGGATTGCAGACTGAGAATGGATTAGAGAGGATGAGTGAGGAAATAACAGGGCAGTTGCAGTAGATCAGTTGAAGAAGCTTGGCCACCTCTCTGAAGAACATGTCCATGAGGATATATTTCCATACCCCTTGCAATTTGAGTCATAACTAAGAGGTAGAAATTAACAGGACTTAGTGGTTGGATGGCCATTCGTGATAAAACAGAGTTATCTGAAAAACTGGGTGGATAGGGATGCCATTCCCAGAGAAAAGGGCAATTCAAAGGGTCATCATTACCACGTTAGCTGTCATCACCATGTTTAAACCTTGCCTATCTTTATATGTGTTTGCAAATCTGTCATCCCACTGAGCTACAGGCACTTTGAGGACAGGGAAATCATTTCCATTTCTGTTAACTGGGCACAGCATCTCCTACTGCTTGATATGTGCTACTAGAAGAAACACAGACGCTGAGGTCAAGCAGACCTGGGTTCTCCAATAACATAAACCACTAATCAAGTGACTTTGGGGTAAGTGATTTTCTTTCCTTTCTTTTCTTTCTTTTTTAATTTTATTATTATTATTATTACTTTGTTAAAGATTGGGTCTCACCCTATCTCTAGTAGCATGATCAAAGCTCACTGAAGCCTTGACCTCCTGGGCTCAAGCAATCCTCCTGCCTCAGCCTCCTGGGACTACAGGTGTGCACCCTCACACCCAGATAAGTTTTTGTAGAGGTATGGTCTTGCTACGTTGCCCAGACTGGTCTTATACTCCTGGCCTCAAATGATCCTCCCGCCTCAGCCTTCCAAAGTGCTGGGGTTTTAGGCATGAGCCACTGTGCCTGGCCTAAGTGATTTACTTTCTCTGAGCCTCAGTTTCCTCAACCATGAAACAGATAGAACAATGTCTACTTTACTAGGTAGCTGTGGGGATTCAGTGAAATCATGAATAGATAAACCTAGAGTATTTATTCATTCATTCACCTTTAAGCACCTATTATGTGCCAGGTACTGTCCTAGGCTTAAGGATTTAGGAAGTGCATTCCAATAGGGGAAGAGGACAGTAAACTATAAAGCTATAAACAAGATAACTTGAGACAATGATTATTAAGTACTATAAAGGCAATGAAACAGGTTGAAATAATAGAAAGTGGGAGTGAGAAGAGGTGATACTTCTTTAGGTAAGACTATCAGCCAGGCGCAGTGGCTCACGCCTGTAACCCTAGCACTTTGGGGGGCCAAGGTGGGCGGATCACTTGAGGTCAGGAGTTTGAGACCAGCCTCACCAACATGGTGAAACCCCACTTCTACTAAAAATACAAAAATTAGCCAGGAGTGGTGGCACGCACGTGTAATCCCAGCTACTTGGGAGGCTGAGAATCGCTTGAACCTGGGAGGTGGAGGTTGCAGTGAGCTGAGATAGCACCACAGCCTGGGTGACAGAGCGAGACTTCATCTTAAAAAATAAAAAAAGACTGTCATGGAACAGTTCTCTGATCAGAGCACATTCTAGCTGACACTAACTGCTGAGCAGGAGACAGGAAATTGACATTTGGAGAAAGAGCATCCCAGGTAGCAAAAACAGCAGGTGCAAAGGCCCTGAAGTTTGCACTCACTAATTACTAGTCCCCTTCTTTCTTTCCCTTATTGAAATGAATAAAATCATTCAAATTGCAACAATTTCAATCTCAAGATTCTGTAGCAATAGGCCCTTAATCCTCAGTTATTTACATGTTGTGGTAGTGGTTCCCAGACTTGCCTGGACCCTACTTTCTGAAGATTCTAATTTGGTATGAGACAGGCCTAGGCTTACATCATTTTAATAAGCTTTCCAGCTGATTCTAAAGTTTGAGAGCCACTGTGTTAGAGAAAGGACTGTGAGTCCCAATTTTAAAATGTACCAGGCCAGGTGTGGTAGCTCACACCTGTAAGTAATGTCAACATTTTGGGAAGCCAAGGCAGAAGGATCACTTGAGCCCAAGAGTTCGAGACAAGCCCGGGCAATATAGCAAGACCCCACTTCTACATATAAAATTTAAAAAATTTTTTATTAAAAAAATTTTTTTTGATTTAAAAAAATAGCTGAGCATTGTGATATACACTTATAGTCCCAGCTACTCAGGAGGCTGAAGTGGGAGGATCGCATGAGCCCAGGAGTTCGAGGCTGCAGTGAGCCAAGATTGTGCCACGCAGCCTAGGCAATAGAGTGAGATTCTGTCTCTGAAATTTTTCAAAATATATTATATTTCTTATAAAAATGTCCTTCTTGGAGCTCAAAATTTGATTCTTTGTTGGTTTAACAGCTCAACTGGCTATATTCAGAATTTCATGCCTTGCTCAATTAGGAAGCAAGTCAGCTTAGCTCCAAGACAGGGGAAGAAATGTGGCCATGTTTTTGGCACCTTTTAATTGGAGATAAATGCTAACATTTTGGAGAAAATCCAAAGAGCAATTAAGAGGAGAAAAGAACTAGCAAAATTATAGAACTGGTAAGTATTGTTTCCAAAAGCTGAACACACTCTGCTGCATAAGGATGGGGGAAAAAATGAAGTACCCAAAGGGAGGTTTATAAATGCCAAAAAGAAAAAAGCCTCTAGAGGAGAAAAGTGTTTGCGTTTACTGAGTATAAGCTTCTTGTTTTAAGCAGCTAAAACGTCAAGTTACAATAGAGGGAAACATCACTATCAGCCATTAAAACATAATTTGTAAGCTGGGCACGGTGGCTCATGCTTGTAATCCCAGCACTTTGGGAGGCCGAGGTGAGTGGATCACTTGAGGCCAGGAGTTTGAGACCAGCTTGGCCAATATGATGAAACCTCATCTCTACTAAAAATAGGCCGGGTGTTGTGGCCGGCATCTGTAATCCCAGCTACTTGGGAGGCTGAGGCAGGAGAATCACTTGAACCCAAGAGACAGAGGTTGCCGTGAGCTGAGATCGCACCACTGTACTCCAGCCTGGGCAACAGAGCAAGACTCTGTCTCAAAAAAAAAAAAAAAAGAAATAATAATAATTATGAAACAGAAGCATAAATACTGCATTAAGGAAACTACTCATATATTATTTTGTAGAATAGTGTGTTCTTGAAAAGATATGATTATAACAAACTCCAAAATAGAGAGGAAGACACTAGATGTGAGGGAGTGGAGCACTCCCTAAAGGTCAGAATGGAAGGGATAGGACAGCGGGAGGATGAGGAAGAGGTGGTCCTAAGGTAGAAAAATGCAATGCCCCTTTTATAGCTCAGCCAAGCAAGCAACTGGGTTGGACCAACGAGACTCCAGGTAGCAGCTCCCTGAAAACTGAAGTCGATGGCAATACTAAGAGAAAGTTCAAAGGAAGAGGCAATGGCAGCCTGGAGTCACAGGGTACTAGTGGAAGGAGAAAGCCTCCTAAGCAAGATCGTGTGGCACTAGGCAGCAGAGGCTACGGGTACAGGGAGGCAGGCAGGGGTCATCTCCACAGTGTCCTGAGAGTTAAGACAGGTCCTGCTAGGAAGGAGAGGTGGTCATGAGGGATTCCAAAGAGTTTCACACAGACTCACCCCACACAGTCATACACATATTCACAAATGCCTATCACCACGCCCACATGCTCTTACACACACAGTCACATACACATGCACACCCCACATGCACATACACACTCATGTACACACTAGGCTAGAAGGCAGAATTTTAAGGCATTGCTGGCAATTCCACTAGCTGGACTGCTTGGAGCCTTAAAATCATTGTTAATCACTTTTTTCTGTAAACTATTTTGAAGATTCAAGCAAGAGGCCAAGGAAATACCTGTTACTGTATAAACTACACTTCGAGGGAAAAAAATAATGACTCAATCAGAAATGCATTATCTCAATTTTAATTCATCTCCAATTGGCTAGGATCTCAAAACTTTTGTCTTTAAAAGTCACTCCTAAAACAAGCCAAACCACCACTTAAACTCAGAAGAGAAAGAATAAATGGCTGTGTTATCTGTACAGGTTCCTTCTGAAGCAGTGATGAAGGAAGAGATAGCCAGGGCCTGAGCTGGCCTAGAAGTCAGACACAGTCTCCTTGGTAAGGACCTAATCCTGTGATAACTTTGGATAACACGAAGAATTGTAAAAAACAATTTCTTTTTTATCGCTGTACATCCTTCTGTGAAGTTAAGACTGTACTTATGATATAAGTAACACCTTAACTCTCAGGAATCTTTATTGAGGGACTCTATGTATTATTCCCTGTGAATCTCTGCCCTCCTGAAGCTTGTATTCTCCTGGGGGAGAGAGGAAGAGAAAAAGAGATAATAATTAAATGGATAAGAAAAATATATAATATGTCAGACGGGGATAAGTTCTATGATTAAAAAAAAAACAGAGTGGTTGGGTTGAAAGAAGGAGAAAAATACATAGTTGTTGTTTTCTTGTTTTTGTTTTGTTTTTTGTTTTTTTGGGGGGTTTTCTGTTTGTTTTCTTTATTTTTTGTTTTTGTTTTTGTTTTTTTTGCAGCTGCAAGATTGAATAGAGTGAAAACTGAGCTTCCATGCAATGGGAGGGGACCCAAAAGGAGTTACCGCTCCCTGCTTGAATGCCTGGGTTTATATCCCGATCATTGTCCCTTCCCCTGTGCTCTCAGGTGATATATGATTTGACTATTTCTTTACCTCCTGCTTTAGTCTAATTTGTATTTTAGTGAACCCTTTTTACTATCTGATTGGTTGGGGGTGAGTTGAGTTACAAGCCCCATGTTTAAAAGTAGGTGCAGGTACCTTCCCCAGCTAGGCTTAGGAATTCTTAGTCGGCCTAAGAAATCCGCTAGTCCTGTCTCTCAGTCCCCCCTCTCAACAGGAAAATCCAAGTGCTGTTGGGGAGGTTGACTGATGACTGCTTTTAACTGCTTCCTGCTGAATTGGGGCATAATAGGGGTCATGCAGTTGAGATTTCCTTGGGAGGGGTGCGTTCGATGTCATCAACACCAGAGCATGGGCTAGCAGGCTGGTCCAGGGGTCCACGGTAGATCTTAGTCATGGACTACATCTGGGGCTCCAGTTAAAGAACGATTTGTAGTTTTACAGCTTCGATTCTGAAAGAGACAAACTTAACAAGGAGGTTAAAGATACAGGGATTGAAACGTATGACCTGAAGTGTTAGGGATTATTTCTTTGGCACATTTCACAGGCCCTGACTATCTGCTTGATAGTTTGGAAAAGGCCTGGTCCCGTAAATAATAATTTGGCCATCTGATGGGTTCTATCAATGCCTAAGGGAAAGGTTCGGTGAAGGGTTTTAAGTAATTTCCATTGCTTAGCTTCAGGCAAAAGTATTTTTCCTTCTTTGGTGGCTAGCCATCCTGAGGGGAGGAAACTATGTCCTCTTGAGGTTCCCCATTCTGTTTCTTCTGCTGAGTACTGGGGCTTGGTTTCCCGGAGGGGATTACCCCATACTAGGGTTCCTTCTATAAGCATTTCTAATGGAGGGTCCCACCTTGCGGCTCTTTTGGCTTCAATATCCGCTTGGTGGTTCCCTTCTATTTCCCTTTCCTTTCCTTTCTGATGGCCCCGGCAATTTAAGACTGCCACCTCTTTAGGTTTCTGGACAGCCAATGATAATCTCCTAATGGCCTCCTGATGTTTGATAGGTGTTCCCTCGGAAGTGAGAAATTCCCTTTCTCTCCATATTGCTTGGAGCATGGATTCTCTCCATATTGCTTGGAGCATGGGCATGGAGGACTAGGTAAGCATACTTCGAGTCTGTATATATATTTACCCTTTTTCCTTCTCTTAATTCTAATGTATAATGGCCCCTGCTTTTACTAGGATGTCTCTCCCTAACGAAGGAGTGGGGCTTTCAGGCATAATTAGAAAGGCATGTGAAAAGAGTAAAGTTCCCCAGTCACAACTCAGTGGCTAGGAGAAGTATCTGGTGACTACCTGTCCTAGGACCCCTCGGATAGTGACAGATCTGGAGGACAGTTGTCCAGGATGGGAGAGTAAGACTGAGAAGGCCACGCCAGTGTCCAGAAGGCAGGTAACCTCCTGGCCCTCAATGGTCAGGCATACTCGGCGCTCTGTGAGGGTGATGGAATGGGCTGGTGCTTGCCCGGGGCACCTTCAGTCCTGCTGCTGGATCATCTGGTTAGTGGCTTCTGA
>NC_045438.1:154699310-154716507 GCF_002776525.5 Piliocolobus tephrosceles
GGGCACCTTCAGTCCTGCTGCTGGATCATCTGGTTAGTGGCTTCTGACTCAGAGGACCTTCATCCCTGGGGCAGTGGCCTTCCCGTGATTACCTTGACATAAGGAGCAAGGGTGAGGGGGCGGCTTATTTCTACTCAATCTTTTTTTTAAAATGACCTGTCCTTGTAGACCGCACTGGAAGCAAGCCGTGTTAGGCATTCCATTCACCCAGCCTTTCCCTTCTCCAGAGCCTCCAAAGTCCGCTTGCCTGAGGGCCATGACTAAAGTGGTGGCCTTCTTTTTTTTTTTTTTTTAATCCCGTTTGTCCTGTTCCACCTGCTCCTCTTGATCTCTATTACAAAAACTGAGGTTGCCAAGTTCAATAGGGTTTCTAAGTTTTGCTCCAGGCCTAAGACGGACTTTTGAAGTTTTTTTTCTAATGTCTGCAGCTGACTGAGCGATAAATTTATCCTTTAAGATTAGTCAGCCTTCAATAGAGTCAGGTGACAGAGATGTATGCTTTCTCAATGCCTCCCTTAGTCTCTCCAGAAAGGCAGTAGGATTTTCTTCCTTTCCCTGTGTTATAGTGGACATCATTGAGTAATTCCTAGGCTTCTTCCTAGTTTTCCTTAGTCCTTTCAGCACGAAAGTTAGCAAATGTCTGTGGCACCAATCTCCGTGTTCTGATTCTGCGTCCCAGTGAGGGTTTACACTGGAAACTGCCTGCTGGCCTGTGGGGAATTGCTCTCTTTCCTATTGTCATCCTATCATTGACCTGAGATACCAGAGATCGCCAAACTCTCAGGCTGCGGTTACGGCGGCACTTCTCTCATTTGGGGTTAGTGTCTGATTTAGCAGTAACATTATATCGCTCCATGTCCGATCAAAGGATTGTCCTAACCCTTGTAAAACATCAATATAGCCATCAGGGTTATCTGAGAATTTACCTAGGTCTATTTTAATTTGCTTCAAGTCTGACAGGGTAAAAGGTACATACACTCTGACTGGGCTGAATTCTCCAGATTACATCTTAGGGGCGTTTTTGCCTTGAGGGGAATGTTTCCCATCTGAAAAAAAGAACACAGGGATGCCAGCACCCGTGGTCATTTTCCGATTAACATGAGTCCTAGAGCGTCCTCTATGGTCCTAACGCTTATTTCTTTCCATGGTGCATAACCACCCACGGACCTCTGGTTATCGGATTAGTTACACTCACCGAGTAGCAGTCCTGCACCCCTTTTCCCGCCTTTCTTGACCACAAAGAAAGGGGTCCAGGCTGCTGGATTCTAGTAGTCCTTTACCAGCGTGCCCAACATTGCCTTTGTGCTCGGGGTGAGTCCTAGAGCTGGGCTGGATTCCTGAGTATTTCATAACAACCCAGCTTCCCCATCAAGATGCATTCCCATAAACAACAGTGCTTATGCAAATGCATTTCAGAGAGGGTGTAGGTAACCTTTTGAGTCAGGATTGAGATAGAGTATTTTTGATTCTGTAAGTACTTTAAGGCTTGGCTGAGTCCAAACAGCTTGCACATTTGAGCTGACCAATTATTAGGCAAATTTCCTAACTCTGCTTTTAGAAGAGTTTCCCTGTCAATTACTGAATAACCATTGTGTTTTTTCCTCAATCACCTGGGAGGAGCCATCCATCGTCCTGTCCTGAAGGGAGCTCCTCCTCTGGTCGGACCTTTGTATGGTAATTAAGATTTAAATCCCCTGTTAGGAAATCTGCTGGGTTAAGGGAATTTTCAGTGGTTAATGTAAAGTCATCTTTTTCTAACAGAATATCCCCCTACTTTAAGATTTTTGAGTTAGTAAGCTACCTTTTTGCTTTTTTGACTTAGGATAGTTCTGAACTGGTGAGGTGTGCTCACAATGAGGTTTCCTCTAAAGGTTATTTTTCTGCTTTCTTCTGTTAGCAAAGCAGTTGCTGCTACAGAGGGAAAGCATTTGGGCCATCCGCAGGTTACTGGGTTAAGGATTTTTGATAGGAAGGCTACAGGTTTTCAGTGGTCTCAGTGTTTTCACGCTACGCCCTTGTTTACACTGACAACAAAGTAGTATTGGAGTGTTACAGGGTCACGGAGAAGACCTTCAATTACTAATTATAGGTTTTAAATTTACCCTGGCTTTTAAAGGAATAGGGCACACTGTTTTTTTCTTTACTACCTCTCTTTTTTTTTCTTTCTCTCTGCCTCTCTTTCCCATGCCCCCCTCTCTTGCCTCTCTTTCCTCCCTCTCTCTGCCTTGACTTACTCAATTCACTTTCATCCTGATCTATTGGGTTGCTGTAGACCCAGTTCCAGCTGTTAAAATACTGGGACATCCATTCTAAGGCCCTGGCAAGGGTGGTGGGGAACGGGTCCCACATACCTGCCCATGTCCAGAGCTATATGCCTAAATTTGGAGGGACACCAGGAACAAGATCCCTGGGTTCATAGCCCAGATGCCTAAGGACGCAGCATAGAGCTTCCTTAGATCCCTTTGGAGATACAACTTGCTAGAGGAAATGAAAGTCTGAACCATTAGTACCTAGGAGGCAGGGATCAGAGGAAGTAGAATCAGAGGTAAGGAGAATTTTGGCCTACGCTTTCAAGAAAGTTGTGGTAGGGACCCAGGAGATGTGGGTCAGAAGGAAAGGTAGGGGCGCACGCATGGGCGACTGTTGAGTAGAGACTTCTGGCTGTGCCATGATCTCAAGTGGCTAATGCTGGGATGACAGCTTTCTGGCTGTAGTCGACCCTTGGCTTCCCCAGGAAAATTGTGAAAGCAGAAACTGTTTCCAGGCAGACCAACGCTCCCAAACCAGAAGGGTTGGGGATTGTTAGAAAGCCCTTTCCCAGGAAGCCTCACACCTGAGTCTTTAGTCCCACGGTCATACTAATGGTTTTTAACCAGCCAACAGGTGCCTGGTATTTTCCTCCAATTCTAAGGAAGGATAGAACAGAATAGCAAGTGAAAGTGGTCTGGTATTACTCACCGCTTTGGAGAATTCCCATATGGTTGCCACCAAATGTTATGGGCAGGTCTTTGTTCTTAGAGCTCCCAAGATGTGGTGGGCCACTCCCAAGATGGCAGCAAGTGTTTTGTTCCCTGACCTGAGGTTCTTGGCCTCACGGATTCCAAGGAATGGAACCTTGGGCCATGCGGTGAGTTTTACAGCTCTATTAGAAGCCATGGGTCACGGAAGGGAACCGTGGAACTGAGTGACTAGTGTTTAGCTCTATTAGGACGAACCCGGGCATTTAGCTGTGCAGGAACAATGGCAAGCCTTTAGCCCGATTGGGAGCGGCAATGGGCACCTCGCTGGATCAGGAGAGCAACAGACACCCTGCCGGATCCGGAGGGGTGGAAGTCAGCGGCAAGTCTGCGATGGCAGCAAACAGCAGTGGTGGACGACGAGTGAAAGCTCAGCTCAAGCTGTAACAAACGCGGACCAGAAGAGTATGCAGTTGCAAGATTTAATAGAGTGAAAACAAAGCTCCCATACAATGGGAGGGGACCCAAAGGGGGTTGGCCAAGACATAATGTTAAACAAGTTTACAGGGATGAAGTCACCTATCTTGAAAAAACGGGTCTCTTGGGTATACAATGCTAGGTTGACAATTCTTTCCCTTCAGCACTTAAAATATATTGTCATCCTTGACTTCTTAATACTTGAGAAAAAGAGCATCCTTCCATGCCTTTTGATGAACCACCAAGGAGATCCACAGCAGTTGTGATAGGGCCCCAGCATGAGAAGACCCTGTACTCAAGTTTCCTAGGAAACTAGAAAACTGACTTCTTGTGTTGTCAGGAGCAATGGCACACACATGGCACTTGGGAGAACAAGCATCTGGGCAAGAAGCATAAAACCTTTAGCCTGACTCCAGAATTCTGGCTCTAATAGTGAAGGAAGTTACCTGAAATATACATGTTTTTTCTTTTGTTGTAGAGATTTTCTCTTTCAATCTTTCTCTGTCCTTAAATTTTAGGTGTGTCTCTAAAAATAGCATATCATTGGCCGGGCGCGGTGGCTCAAGCCTGTAATCCCAGCACTTTGGGAGGCCGAGACGGGCGGATCACGAGGTCAGGAGATCGAGACCATCCTGGCTAATACGGTGAAAATACAAAAAACTAGCCGGGCGACGAGGCGGGCGCCTGTAGTCCCAGCTACTCGGGAGGCTGAGACAGGAGAATGGCGTGAACCCAGGAGGCAGAGCTTGCAGTGAGCTGAGATCCGGCCACTGCACTCCAGCCTGGGCAGCAGAGCAAGACTCCGTCTCAAAAAAAAAAAAAAAAAAAATAGCATATCATTGTATTTTTTTGATACAGTTTGAGCACTGTTTAACTGAAGAAGTTCATTTACTTTTACTGTGATTTCTGATATAGTTAAATTACTTCCAACATCTTATATGAGTAGGGTAAACAAAAAGTACCAAATAAGATTTAAATTAATACATTTATTATACATTTATATACACACGTGTGTGTGTTTATGTGTATATTTTCTTCCTTTTTTTTTCCTCCTGGGGATTAATTAAGGTTCTTTACCAATTTATTTTTCCCCTTAGACTGATTTGAAAACAAACATTCTGCAGTCACATGCTTTATAATATTTCAGTCAATGACCGACTGTATATAAGACAGTGATCCCACAAGATTATAATAGAGGTGAAAAATTCCCATTGCCTAGTAACATTGTAGCTAACATCAGAGCACATTTTTAAATATAAATTTTTTTTTTTTTTTTTTTTTGGAGACGGAGTCTCGCTCTGTCGCCCAGGCTGGAGTGCAGTGGCACAATCTCGGCTCACTGCAAGCTCCGCCACCTCCCGGGTTCACGCCATTCTCCTGCCTCAGCCTCCCTAGAAGCTGGGACTACAGGCGCCCGCCACCACGCCCGGCTAATTTTTTTGTATTTTTTGTAGAGACGGGGTTTCACTGTGTTCGCCAGGATGGTCTTGATTTCCTGACCTCGTGATCCGCCCGCCTCGGCCTCCCAAAGTGCTGGGATTACAGACGTGAGCCACAGCGCCCGGCCTTAAATATAAATTTAATGTAGCCTAAGTATACAACATTTATAAAGCCTTTGGTAGTGTACAGCGATGTCCTAGGCCTTCACATTCACTCAGCACCCACTCACTGACTCATCCAGAGCAACTTCCACTCCGGCAAGCTCCATTCATGACAAGTGCCTGGTATAGCATGGATGTTTGTCCCCTCCGAATCTCATGATGAAATGTAATCCCCATTGTTCAAGGTGGGGACTGGTGGGAGTTGTTTGGGTCATGGGGTCAGATCCTTCATGAATGACTTGGTGCTGCTCTCATGATAATGAGTGAGTTCTCACTCTGAGTTCATGCAAGATCTGGTGGTTTAAAAGAGTGTGGCACCTCCCTGCTATCTCTCTCTCGCTCTGTCTCACCATGCAATACGCCAGCTCCCCATTGGCCTTCCACGATGATTTCTGAAGCTCTCACCAGAAACTGAGCAAATGCCAGTGCCATGCTTCCTGGATAGCCTGAGGAACTGTGAGCCAATTAAACCTCTTTTCTTTATAAATTAACTAGCCTCAGGTGTTCCTTTATAGCAATGCAAACAGACTAACACACGCCCTATTAGAGGTGTACCATTTTCTCTCTTTTATACTATATTTTTACTGTACCTTTTCTGTGTTTAGATATGTTTAGATATCTTGGCTTTTTTTTTTTTTTTCCTTTTTTGTTTAATACGAAGCCTCGCTCTGTCGCCCAGGCTGGAGTGCAGTGGCATGATCTGCAACCTCAGCTTCCCAGGTTTAAGTATTTCTCCTACCTTGGCCTCCTGAATAGCTGGGATAGCAGGTGCCCACTACCACACTTGGCTAATTTTTGTATTTTTAGTAGAGACAGGGTTTCACCATGTTAGCCAGGCTTGTCTTGAACTCCTGAACTCAGGCAATCCGCCTGTCTCGGCCTCCCAAAGTAGGTATCTTGGCTCTTTCTTCTGAAGTTGTTGTCCATCTTCTTGAGGTATATCTTTTAGAAATTACTTAGTAACAATCTGTTGGTGATAAACTCTCAGCTTTTATTTATCAGAAAAATCTGTATTTCAGTCTTCTTATTGAAAAAGTTTTGCTGGGTGTACAATTCTACATTGATGCTATTTTCCTTCAGCACTTTAAAAATATTGTTTCCTTCTTCGCTGGTTTCTATTTTTGCTCTTGATACCTCTACTGACAGTATAATTTTGTTATTTTTGGGTAATACATTTTTAACATTTTTTCTTTGTCTTTGACGGCTTGCAATTTTATTACCATATGTCTAATTGCAGATTTTCTTTTATTTAACATTGCCAGAAATTTGCCTTTTCAATGAGCCAGCTTTTAACTTTGTTGATACTCACTATTGTTTCTTCATTTTCTGTTTCATTATTTTTCTCTTTATTATTTCCTTTCTTAAATGTTCAGCTTTTCCTTTTAAGGCTAAAAATTTCTCATGAAATACCTCTTTGGTTGTATACTTAAATTTTGATGTGTAGTATTATTACCATCCTATTTTTAATATTTTCAAATTTTCATTATGCTTTCTTCTTTTAATTCACTGGGTATTTAGAATTTTATTTTTTTAATTTCCAAACACACAGAATTGTTATCTTTTCCTGTCGATTTTTACCTTAATTGCACTAGAGTCAAAATAGGTGATCTCTGAAACTTGTTGAGATGAGATTTATGGCTCATTCACGGTCAATTTTTTATATGTTCAGGTGTACTGGTAAAAAATATATATGTCTTCCAACTTTTAGATGCAAGGTTTTATGTTATATTATAGTATTATTAGTTCTAGTAGTATTATTGAAATCACTCATGTCCTTATTGATTTACAATCTTTTGATCTTCAATAATTGAGGAAAGTCTGTGATACAGTTTGGAGATTTGTCCCAGCCCAAATCTTTTTTTTTTTTTTTTTTTTGAGCCAGAGTCTCATCTTGTCACCCAGGATGGAGTGCAGTGCATTGGCACCATCTCGGCTCACTGCAGCCTCTGCCTCCTTGGTTCAAGCGATTCTTCTGCCTCAGCCTCCTGAGTAGCTGGGACTATGGGGGCATGCCACAACGCCCAGCTAATTTTTATATTTTTAGTAGAGACGGGGTTTCACCATGTTGGCGAGGCCGGTCTCAAACTCCTCACCTCATGATCCACCCACTTCAGCCTCCCAAAGTGCTGGGATTATAGGCGTGAGCCACCACGCCCAGCCCCCACCCAAATCTTATGTTGATTGTCATCCCCAGTGTTGGAGGCGGGGCCTGGTGGGAGGTATTTGGATCATGGGGATGGATACCTCATGAATGGCTTGGGCCATCCCCTTGGTGATCAATGAGCTCTCACGCTGAGTTCACTCAGGACCTGGTCATTTGAAAATGTGTGGCACCTTCCTCCAGCTCTCCCTCTCTTGCCTCTGCATTTGCCATGTGAGATGCCTACCCCCACTTCACCTTCCACCATGACTGTGAACTTCCTGAGGCTCCACAGAAGCTGAGCAGATGCCGCTATGCGCCCTGTAAAGCAGGGGTGTCCAATCTTTGGGCTTTCATAGGCCACATTGGAAGAAGAATTGTCTTGGGATATGCGTACAATACACTAACACTAACGATAGCTGATGAGCTTTTAAAAAAATCACAAAAAAGTCTCATAATGTTTTAAGAAAGTTTATGAATTTGTGTTGGGCCACATTCAAAGCTGTCCTGGGCCACACGAGGCCTGTGGGCCACAGGTTGGACAAGCTTGCCATACAGCCTGCAGAACTCTAAGCCAATTAAACCTGTTATCTTTATAAATTACCCAGTCTCCAGTATTTCTTTATAGCAATGCAAGAATGACTTAATACAGTGTGTTAAAAATATTGAACTACGAGAGTGGATTTGTCTATTTTTCCTAATGGTTCTGTCCATCTTCCTTGGTATATCACAAAGCTCTGTTATTAAGTACACACAGTATTCTCTCTTCCTGCTAAATATGATGCTTTATTATTATGAAGTGGCCCTCTTTACTACGTCTAGTAGTGTTCTGCCCTAACATTGGAATTTTCTGCTTTAAACTACAGCACAGCCATGCTCGTGTTAGTCCTAAAATCCAGCCTCTAGACACACAGTGGGGGGACACCCATAAGAAGACTTTCATTCGTATGACAGAGGATTACACAGTAGTTGTCCAATGGTGGTCCCTGAACCAATTCTACATCAGGATTCTCGGGATTCAGGATTCTCAGCTCAATCAGAACAAATACGTAGCAGTTTTCCTCTTCTTATTGATAATTTTAATGACTCTGCTGTGTGGAACTCTCCCCCTCGGTGCCCTAGGAGCAGCCCGGGAGGAAACCCGAAAGCTAATCAGTTGGAGATGCAGACCCTTCAGGTAATTTGAGCCCAGCTGAGGGGTTGTCGTTTCACCCAGCCGTGCAAATGGTGCGAATGTGTCCCGTTGAGTCGCTCTGACTTCCGTTACCGTCCAGGTGGAGGCCCCTCCGCGAAGCAGCGCGGGCCGCAGGCCGCCCTCTGGTGCCTCGCCTTCGCCTCACCTGTTCTTCCTCCTTTCCTGCGGGTCCCAGCCGCTGGTGCCCTCTGGTGGCAACCCGGCTGACCTTGTCGTGTGACACGCAGGGGGCGTCGTGAGCCTCCTGGCTTTTGCCTCGCGTCCTCCGGAGGGGTAGGACGCCTCAGGCAGTGCGGCCACCTCCGCCCCCTCCCTCCCTGCGAAAGGGTCGAGCTCCTGCTTCGCTCTGCAGAGCGGCGCCGCGAGTCCGTGGCTGAGACCCTGAGCCAGGTGCAGGAGTTGTCCACAGAAACCAGAGGCCATCTCGCCCCCGCCCTGCCCTCTGAAGTCCCTCTGCCTCCCGCCAAGTCCCGGCCCATCACCCTACAAGTACCGAGCAGCTGGGCGGAGAGCCGGCAGGACCGTAGGCCAGGCTCTGCCGGGCCTGGGGGATCCTACTGGCACTTCGTGGGTTGGCAGTTAACCCGCTGCATGCGGTGGGAGGGACGAGTGGAAATTCCCAGGTTCACAGGGAAGGCACAGGGAAGGCAGAGTGGCCACTTCATTAACTCTGTTCTGCAAAAGAAAACTCACCTGCTCTCTCTCCAGATAACTTGCTTCCTCTCTTCTCCCCTCCCCGCCCTCGAATCTCTCTGTCTCTCTCTCTGTCTCTCTCTCTGTCTCTCTCACACACACACACACACACACACCGGAAAAGAGGGAAAACCAGTTTTCCTTTTTTTCTCAACTGTCTCACCTGCACAAGGCCACTATATTGGTTTGCTAGGGTCACCAGAACGAAGTCAACACGCTGAGGCTTAAACAACAAAAATTGATTCTGTCACAGTTCTGGAGACTGGAAGTCCAAGATCAAAGTGTTGGCAGGGTTGATTTCTTCCAAGACCTCCTTCCGTGGCTTGTGGATGGCCACTTTCTTGCTATGTCCTCATATGGTCTTTTCTCTGTGCCCCAGGACCCCTGGTGTCTCCATTGGACATCTCATATTGGATTAGGGCCCACCCTAGTGACCTCATTTTACCTCAGTCACCTCTGTAAAGACCGTATCTCCAAATATGGTGACATTCTGAGATACAGGGGTTGGAGCTCTAACATATAAACTGGGGCGGGGAGGGGAACACAATTCAGCCCATGACAGTCACCCTATTGCCTAACCACTGGTGATGGGGAAGGAGAGGTGTAGGATCAGGAGAAAAGGAAGTTTAATGTCTTAGGTTGTTGCGGGAGTAAACACATCACATTCCTCTGTTACCCATATTTAAGCCCCCTCCTTCACAAATACTGGTGTGATGCTCCCACTTAACTGCCTCAGCTGGATGACAATAAACTTGTTCCCAATTGTTGAGCACTTGAAAAACAAAATGTGGGGGTCATGGGGAAATGAACCTTTCCCGTACAGTAGAAATTGCTTCTGTATATGCAAAGAGAGTGAGCCACAAGTACAGACAGGAGGTTAAAAGGTCCCTGGAATCACCCTCACCAGAAGCGAAGAAAAAAAAAAAATGAAGGCCAAAGCCAATGCTCCTGGAGCTGGCTGAAACCCCAAGAGCACATCTTTTTTTTTTTTTTTTTGAGACGGAATCTTGCTCTGTCCCCCAGACTGGAGTGCAGTGGCGCGATCTCGACTCACTGCAAGCTCCGCCTCCCGGGTTCACGCCATTCTCCCATCTCAGCCTCCGGAGTAGCTGGGACTACAGGCGCCCGCCACCTCGCCCGGCTAATTTTTTGTATTTTTAGTTGAGACGGAGTTTCACCGTGGTCTCGATCTCCTGACCTTGTGATCCGCCCGCTTAGGCCTCCCAAAGTGCTGGGATTATAGGCGTGAGCCACCGCTCCTGGCCCAAGACCACATCTTGAATATGCTGTCACATTGGAAATTTTTCTTTCACTGCCGTAAGGCTCCATGAGAAGCATTAATGAGAATTATAGATGGCGTTTGTTTCAAGGAAGCATTTCACCGAAGTATAACTCATAGCAAGTTTAACTGCTCACCACCCCACTCCCCAGACACCCTCCAGAGTATCTAGATCTTCACTACTTTTGACTTCTTGCAAAACTACTGGAGCAAAACCAAGGTAGACAGCTTTTCTTCATGCCTATCACAGCACCATAACCGAAGAGGTTTTGTTTTCCCATTTATCCTGAGCAAATCTATTAAAACACAATAAATGACTGTGGTGAGCCTATTTCGTGTGATCCCAATGAACTTCTGCACAGCAATGCATTTTCTAGCTCAGTGTATCTTGTGTCTTGTTTCTGTAACCACTGCTAAGAGCTACTGGCTTCCTTTACCCAGAGGCTCTCTGGGACAACTGATTCCAAGCAACTGGAATCCTCACATCCTGTACCAGTTGAAGGAGAAAGAGTGTTTCACATCCATTAGAATGGCTACTGTTGAAAAACCAGAAAATAATAAGTATGAGGAAACGTGGAGAAATTTAGGCTCTCATGCTCTGTGCATGGGAATGTAAACTGGAGTAGCTGCTATGGAAAACAGAAGGACAGTTTCTCAAAATATTAAGAGTAGTATTATCATATGATCTAGCAATTCCATGACTGGGTATACATCCAAAAGAACTGAAGGCTGAGTCTCAAAGAGATTATTTGTATACCCATTTTCATAGCTATATTATTCACGACAGCTAAAAGGTAGAAGCCAACCCCAGTGCACATCAATAAATGAATGGATAAACAAAATTTAATATATGTGTGTATATATATGTGTGTAGTGGAATATTATTCAGCTTTAAGAAGGAAGGAAATTCTGATACATGCCACAGTACAAATGAACTTCAAGGGCATTATGCTAGATGAAATAAGCCTGTCACACAAAGACAAATACTGTGTGATTCCACTTGTATGAGATACCTACAGTAGTCAAAGTCATAAAGACAGAAAGTAGAATGGTTGTTGCCTGGGGCATGGGGATGGGGAGTTATTATTTAATGGGTACAGAGTTTCAGTTTGTCAAGATGAAAATATCTCTGTGGATGGATGGTGGTAATGTTTGCACAACCAACAGTATAAATGTACTTAACAGCTCTGTACTTAAAAATGGCCAATGTGGTAAATTTATTGGGGAAAAACAATAAATGAAGACATAAATATTTAAAATAACTTTCTTAGAGAAGAGAGAAGGAATGAAGGAAAAGATGAGAATCAAGGAGGGTATAGGGCCAGGAGAGGTGGCAGTATCTATTAGGAATGTTATCTGGTAATTTTTAAAAGTTGAAAGTCACATGGATTTTTTTTTTTTTAGCCTGCAATGAATTATCATTGTCAAAATATTGATCAACCTTTTCATAATTATGGAAAGAATGATATGTCACCCGAATATGCATCTCCAAGTATCTTTGTCTTTTCAATACAAACATTTGCATAAAGCAGTTACACAGGATTAATGAGTCTAGAGATCTAATGTACAACAGGAGAACTATAGTTAATATTGTACTATAGATGGGTAGATGGGTAATATGTCAAAAGAGTAGATTTGAGATACTCTTAGCACACACACACACGCACACAAGAGTGTGCATGTGTGTGAAAGGTAACTCTATGAGATAGATGATGGATGTATTAATTTGCTTGACTATTTCACTAGGTGTATGTATATCAAGGTAGGTATATAAACAATCATGTTGTACACCTTAAATATATACAATTAAAACTTAGCATAAATATTAACTTATCCAAAATCATTTACATTTTAGTTCTTTTAGATCCAGCTAGATGGAATGTACTTACGCTGCTGATCAGAACAGGCGTTTTGACATGGGGGTTGAAGGCATGACATTTTGATCGGCCATTTGTCAATCCTACCAAAACACTGCATCAAAATAAAGAAACACCATTTTTTATTGCCTAGTAATATTTCAAACAAACATCCCTGACATTGCATGCACCTCACCCTCAGCCTTACGCTGTCTCTGTGCCTTTCCCCTGCCCTCACCCCCACGTCAAAATAACAATTTAACAATATACCATTGTAAAAACAGTTTCATTTTTAAAATTAAACACTTTTCACCAGAGACGTATGGATATCCCTGAGCTTCAACCCAGTGCCCCCTGCATTCCATTCCTCACACTCACTCCCACCACAATGAGGGCGAGAGGCCCAAGGAAAAGTTGGGTGTCCCAAACACGGTGAGACAGCAGGTGGCCACATTAAGGGGAAATTGTAGCAGCCTGTTTTAGTGCCCTGTGTCCCATCCTCTTGACTCATCTCTGATTTTGGTCACAGCTGCAGTAAACAGTTCCTGTGAGTTCAGATATGCCTATGGAGCCCACCCCACACCCTCACCTTAGTCTCCACATCTTACCTCAAATCATTCACTGAACTCCCAGGAGCCCACCAGGCCCTTACAAAACACAGCCTGGATGTACAAGGCAATTAACACCCCTAGGGCAACCCCAACCAACAGATGGACGAACTGGTGGTGGATGATGAATGCCCCAGGGTTTCATCCAACAGAGAGACAATTCTGAGAGGCTACCTACTCAGAGACCCACACTACTCAGAGATCCAGGTGGACTTGTACTTCTATCACCTGGATAACTCACCTGTGTATCAGTTTTCCCTATTTCCTAATCTACTTCTCTCCACTCCCTTATTTCCTGGGGTCACCCCTCCTCCAAGCCTTTGATTCAGGCTCAACTTTTAGGAGAACTCAAACTACCTTGGTAACTTTTTTCAAAACATACACATTTAGTGTCAGTTGTTTGATTAACTGCGTTAGCTTTGAAGGCTAAGTCAAAACTAATCTACATTAAAATGACCAGGCTAGGCTGGTTTACGCCTGTAATCCCAGCACTTTGGGAGGCCGAGGTGGGCCAATCACTTGAGACCAGGCGTTTGAGACCAGCCTGGCCAACATGGCAAAACCCCATCTCTGCTAAAAATACAAAAAAGTAGCCAGGTGTGGTGATATGCACCTGTAGTCCTAGCTACTCAGGAGGCTGAGACAGGAGAATTGCTTGAACCTGGGAGGCGGAGATTGCAGTGAGCCAAGATGGTGCCATTGCACATCAGCCTGGGCAACAGAGCGAGACTCCATCTTAAAAAAAAAAAAAATCAGGTTGAAAGGTCAAAAAATTATGGACTCATATGGAAAGGTCTTATTTGTAAGATGTTAGGGGTTTGGTGTGTATGTGTGTGTTTGTGTGTGTGTGTGTGTGTATTAAGCTAGAAAACACTAGTCATTTTCTGCAGTGCAGTATCACTGTGACCTTAAGAAAAATCCAATACTTTTTTTTTTTTTTTTTTTTTTTGAGACAGAGTCTTGCTCTGTTGCCCAGGCTGGAGTGCAGAGGCATGATCTTGGCTCACTGCAACCTCTGCCTCCCGGGTTCAAGTGATTCTTCTGCCTCAGCCTCCTGAGTAGTTGGGACTACAGGCGTCCGCCACCACAACCAGTTTTTTTGTATTTTTAGTAGAGATGGGGTTTTACCATGTTGGCCAGGATAGTCTCGATCTCTTGACCCTGTGATCCACCCACCTCAGCCTCCCAAAGTGCTGGGATTACAGGCATGAGCCACCGTGCCCGGCCTCCAATACGATTTTTATGTTGCTCAATGATTCACATCAGCCTAGGGACATATAAAGTAAATCCCGCAGTAAGATTGTCTCTCTCACTGTGTGTGTGTGTGCATGTGTGTGTGCATGTGTTTGTGTGTGCGTGCACGTGTGTGTGTGTAAAAGAGAGAGAGAGAGAGCATGTATCGATACTACTAGTGTAGGTTTAGTTTCAGGGCAGGGTTTTTTAAAAAGACAACTGTAAGTTTTAGTAGAAGTCATAAAAAGAAGCAAATAATATATTGAAAGAGGACTTAAGCATTATCTCATTCTATTTTGTAGGTGAGGAAGCTGAAGCGCAGAGAGGATAAGAAGCATGCTGAAAGCATCACAGAGGAATAATAGCAAAATGGGGACCAAGAAACCATTGATTTTGACTCCAAGTCCAGTGATCTTCCCATTATACCATACAACAAATTATTTCAAATGTAATAAAGAAGCCTATTATTTAAATGACTGGTGATATTGATGATAATAATAATAATAGCATGTATTGAATGCTTACTGTGTGCTCCTAAGTGCCTTACCTACACAATTTCATTTAGCTCTCACAACTGTGCCGTAGGTACTGTTACCACTCCCATTTTGCAGATGGGAAACTGAGGCTCAGAAGGATTGTGTAACTTCCCCTGTCATAGGACTGGTAAGCAACAGAACCAGGCCTCAAACTCAGCCAATCTGGCTCTAGAATTTAGTTTTAATGCCCATGTTCAAGTGAAAATTCATCACATAATTCTTGCATTTTTTACATGTATATTCTTACCTATATATGAAAGTCAGCATCTTTAAGGCAACAGAAAAAAAGTTTTAAAGTATACTTAACTTCTCCAATTTCACAGGGAACTATAGCACTGATGTTGCCATTCTGGAAAAAGGCCAGAGCTGAACCGCCATGGCAGATGGCGCTTGTCACCACCAGCTCTGAGACGGTAATGCTGGCCAGCCACACCCTCTGTCTGGGAAAGGGGCTGTGCTCTTTCTTCTTCTTCCTCTTCTCACAAACCCCAAAGATTCCTGAAGCTCATTAGAAGAGATGCCTCCTTTAATACCTATTTAACATCTGATGCCTACAGGGGCTACTTCATGGGGATCTCCTTTGATGAACAACTGCCAAAAATGGCATGTTATCAAGACAAAAACACAGTCAAACTTAAAAAGAAATGTGTTCTCCAGGTTCACCAGTATCAGATAGTTATAGTTATATGACTACTTTGTAACCACGTGGATTAGATGATTCTCAAAGAACAATCTTTATTATAGCTTCCATATAGTTATTTAAACCATACATCTGAAATAGAAAATACACAAATATCTCTGAAGTCTATTATAAACATATGTTAAGGGAGAAGAAAGCACAAAGTATAATCTTTTTAACCATATTACAAGCCACTAAAAGAACACAACTATATTACTCAAAATAGAAATGTAGCAATTGTCAGAAAAAAACAAGCTTTGAACATATATATAAAAAGGAAAAGTTAATTTGTCTCCAAATAAACGATTTCTCAACTCAATATAGAAAAAAAACACTATACTGATCAAAGAAATTTCCTTAGTTTGAAAAGTACCATATTGTAGCAGTTAAGGACACAAAATAGCAAATGAGACTTCATTTTAGTTTTAAATGAGAATTTCCTTGTGAATAAAATGCCTTACCTCCTTATACAACAGGGCAGCAAAGAATTAACACCTTTGCCTTAACAAAAAAAGAAACTGTTGCGTGAGCAACATAGTTACTCTAAAGTATTTGAGTATATTTATCATAACATTGAGTGATACATGTGAAAAAATATAACCAAAATAGAACTTTCTGGTTACAACAGAATCAGTTAATTAAGAAACACAATTTGCAATAATCATACCATTGCTGATTCCTATAAACCTATTATATCTTAGGATTCACATAATCCAGTTCTAGGATTCAAAGAAAAAAAGAACACCAAAAAAGTCACTAAAAATAATTCCAGATGTTATTTTTATAGTTCCAAGACCAATGAATAGGCTCCATTGCCTCTTCTTTCTACTTCTTTCAAATTCCTCAGTGGCCGCTGTGCCTCTGAACCTCTTCTCACTCTCACTTCCCTCCTGAAACTCTCCCAGACACTTTCCTTCCAAAGTGCCTCTCTTTCTTCCTTCTCTCCTTCTCTAGAACTTCTTTCCTCTTGGTCAAACCCTAATCTCCACTAAACTCCTTGGTAAAGAGTATCCTTCTTACATGAGAATTTCCTGGTGAATAAAATTACTCACCTCCTTATACAACAACAGAGTAATAAAAAATGAATGTTCTTTGCTTTAAAAAATGCCGTTGATTCAGTAATTTTATTATTTTGTTCAAAAATGTTTGTGTTACAGCCATAAAAAGAATGAGTTCATGTCCTCTGCAGAGGCATGGATGAAGCTGGAAGCCATTATTCTCAGCAAACTAACACAGGAATAGAAAACCAAACACCACATATTCTCACTCATAAGTGGGAGCTGAACAATGAGAACACATGGACACAGGGAGGGGAACATCACACACTGGGGCCTGTTGGGGGTTGGTGGGGAAGGGGAGGGAGAACCTTACGACAAATACCTAATGCATCCAGGGCTTAAAACCTAGATGACGGGTTGATGGGTGAAACCACCATGGCACATGTATACCTATGTAACAAACCTGCACGTTCTGCATATGTATCCGGGAACTTAAAGCAAAATAAAAAATTAAAAAATTTTTAAAAGTTTGTGTTTTCTTTATCATAACATTGAGTGATAAATGTGAAAAAAACATGAGAAGTATATATAAAGAGAGTGTTCCCAACAATAGAGTAGTGGTAATAATAGGAAAGGAAAAACCTTAAAAAAAAAAAAAAAAAAAAAAAACTAGATATAATCAAATATTGTATTTGCCCAGTGGTATTTTGGTTGTTCAACTCTGCATATATAATAAAAGCAACACCTTTATATTGATATGCCTATAGGAAAAATAACTTTCTATTATAAAAAGTACTATTCTATAACTTCTACCTCCAACCCTCCTTTTCTCTTAAAACAATTACAATTATGTAAGAATTGAGGCTCCTTTATTTCTTATCTTACTTCCATGTGACATAGAGACAATGAGGATATCAATTTGTGACCATGTGGGACTATTAGGTA